>NC_135727.1:77349570-77538712 GCF_964656455.1 Halichoerus grypus | reverse complement strand
TGTCGGAAGATAAAACAGTGTTTCTGTACACTCTTGTTTCTTCGAGTTAGAATTCTAGCGATTCGACTTCTATGCAAAAGTAGGGCCGCTGTGCTAGCTAAATGAAACACACCGGGAGTCTTGTCTTGCCTTTGCTGGGGCCTGAGTCTCACTCGTAATGAGCTTTGGACTCCCTTGCAGTGCTCTCAGGCATGCACACAACAAAATGCTTCCACCCTCAGGAGCGGCTGTTTTCAATAAGCACGGATTCTGTACCGAGTTTTTCCTTCGAGTTAGGTGGCTGGCTTTCAGGCTGCACGCACCCCCTGGGCAATGCTACTAGCCCCATAACCATGATTTGATTGGTGAGCTGCCATTTGTACGGGCCTGTCTCTACCCCGATTTTACAAAATGGAACAAGTCCCGTGACTCTCATCCACACTACACCCTAAACGGCTTCCACGCACAGGGAGGTCTTCGGAAGCTAAAACACTGTTTCTGTACACTGTTCTTTCTTCCAGTTGGAACGCTTGCGATTAGATTTCCATGCAAAAGTAGGGCCGCGGTGCTAGCTAAAACAAACCCATGGGGAGTCTTGTCCTGCCTTTGGCTGGGGCCTGAGTCGCGCTCGTAAAAAGCTTCGTACTCCCTTGCAGTGCTCGCACCCACGCACACAACTAAAGGATTCCACCCTCAGGAGCGGCTGTTTTCAATGAAGCACAGATTCTCTACCGAGTTTTTCCTTCGAGATGGGTGGCTGAATATCAGCCTGCGCACTCCGCGGGGGCAACGCTACTAGCCCCATAACCATGATTTGATTTGTGAGCTGCCATTTGTACGGGCCTGTCTCTACCCCGATTTTACGAAATGGCACCAGTCCCGTGACTCTCACCCACACTACACCCTAAACTGCTTCCTCCCACAGAGAGGTCGTCGGAAGCTAAAACACTGTTTCTGTACCCTGTTGGTTCTTCGAGTTAGAATGCTAGCGATTAGACTTCCATGCAAAAGTAGGGCCGCTGTGCTAGCTAAATGAAACACACCGGGAGTCTTGTCTTGCCTTTGATGGGGCCTGAGTCTCACGCGTAAAGAGCTTTGGACTCCCTTGCAGTGCTCTCAGGCATGCGCACAACAAAATGCTTCCACCCTCAGGAGGGGCTGTTTTCAATGAAGCACAGATCCTCTACCGAGTTTTTCCTTCGAGTTAGGTGGCTGGCTTTCAGCCTCCATGCACAACCCGGGGCAATGCTACTAGCCCCATAACCATGATGTGATTTGTGAGCTGCCTTCGGTACCGACCTGTCTCTACCCCGATTTTCCGAAGTGGAACCAGTCCTGTGGCTCTCACCCAAACTAAACCCGAAACTTCTTCCTCCCACAGAGAGGTCATTGGAAGCTAAAACCCTGTTTCTGGACACTGTTGTTTGTTCGAGTAGAACCCTACTGATTAGACTTCAATGCAAAAGTAGGGCCGCTGTGCTAGCTTAGTCAAACACATGGGGAGTGTTGTTCTGCCTTTTGCTGGGGCCTGAGTTTCACTCGTGAAAAGGTTTGGAATCCCTTTCAGTGCTCTCACGCACGCACACAACAAAATGCTTCCGCCCTCAGTAGCGGCTGTTGTCGCTGAAGCACGGATTCTCTACCGAGGTTTCCTTCGTGTTAGGTGGCTGACTTTCAGCCTGCACGCTCCCCCGTGGCCACGCTCCTAGCCCATAAACATGATGTGATTTGTGAGCTGCCTTCTGTTCCGGCCTGTCTCTACCCCGATTTTACGAAATGGAACCCATCCCCAGGCTCTCACACACAGTACACCCTAAACGGCTTCCTCCCACAGAGAGGTCGTCGGAAGCTAAAACCCTGTTTCTGTACACGGTTGTTTGTTCGAGTTAGAACCCTACCGATTAGACTTCAATGCAAAAGTAGGGCCGCAGTGCATGCTAGGTCAAACACACCGGGAGTCTTGTCCTGCCTTTTGGTGGGGCCTGAGTCTCATTCGTAAGAGCTTTAGACTCCCTGGCAGTGCTCTCACGCACGCACACAACAAAATGCTTCCACCCTCCGGAGCGGCTCTTTTTGCTGAAGCACGGATTCTCTAGCGAGTTTTTCCTTCGAGGTAGGTGGCTGAATTTCAGCCTGCACGCTCCCCTGGGGCACCGCTACTAGCCCCATAACCATGATGTGATTTGTGAGCTGCCTTCTGTACCGGCCTGTCTCTACCCCGATTTTACGAAATGGAACTCATCCCCAGGCTCTCACCCACAGTACACCCTAAACGGCTTCCTCCCACAGAGAGGTCGTCGGAAGATAAAACAGTGTTTCTGTACACTCTTGTTTCTTCGAGTTAGAATTCTAGCGATTCGACTTCTATGCAAAAGTAGGGCCGCTGTGCTAGCTAAATGAAACACACCGGGAGTCTTGTCTTGCCTTTGCTGGGGCCTGAGTCTCACTCGTAATGAGCTTTGGACTCCCTTGCAGTGCTCTCAGGCATGCACACAACAAAATGCTTCCACCCTCAGGGGCGGCTGTTTTCAATAAGCACGGATTCTGTACCGAGTTTTTCCTTCGAGTTAGGTGGCTGGCTTTCAGGCTGCACGCACCCCCTGGGCAATGCTACTAGCCCCATAACCATGATTTGATTGGTGAGCTGCCATTTGTACGGGCCTGTCTCTACCCCGATTTTACAAAATGGAACAAGTCCCGTGACTCTCATCCACACTACACCCTAAACGGCTTCCACGCACAGGGAGGTCTTCGGAAGCTAAAACACTGTTTCTGTACACTGTTCTTTCTTCCAGTTGGAACGCTTGCGATTAGATTTCCATGCAAAAGTAGGGCCGCGGTGCTAGCTAAAACAAACACATGGGGAGTCTTGTCCTGCCTTTGGCTGGGGCCTGAGTCGCGCTCGTAAAAAGCTTCGTACTCCCTTGCAGTGCTCGCACCCACGCACACAACTAAAGGATTCCACCCTCAGGAGCGGCTGTTTTCAATGAAGCACAGGTTCTCTACCGAGTTTTTCCTTCGAGATGGGTGGCTGAATATCAGCCTGCGCACTCCGCGGGGGCAACGCTACTAGCCCCATAACCATGATTTGATTTGTGAGCTGCCATTTGTACGGGCCTGTCTCTACCCCGATTTTACGAAATGGCACCAGTCCCGTGACTCTCACCCACACTACACCCTAAACTGCTTCCTCCCACAGAGAGGTCGTCGGAAGCTAAAACACTGTTTCTGTACCCTGTTGGTTCTTCGAGTTAGAATGCTAGCGATTAGACTTCCATGCAAAAGTAGGGCCGCTGTGCTAGCTAAATGAAACACACCGGGAGTCTTGTCTTGCCTTTGATGGGGCCTGAGTCTCACGCGTAAAGAGCTTTGGACTCCCTTGCAGTGCTCTCAGGCATGCGCACAACAAAATGCTTCCACCCTCAGGAGGGGCTGTTTTCAATGAAGCACAGATCCTCTACCGAGTTTTTCCTTCGAGTTAGGTGGCTGGCTTTCAGCCTCCACGCACAACCCGGGGCAATGCTACTAGCCCCATAACCATGATGTGATTTGTGAGCTGCCTTCGGTACCGACCTGTCTCTACCCCGATTTTCCGAAGTGGAACCAGTCCTGTGGCTCTCACCCAAACTAAACCCGAAACTTCTTCCTCCCACAGAGAGGTCATTGGAAGCTAAAACCCTGTTTCTGGACACTGTTGTTTGTTCGAGTAGAACCCTACTGATTAGACTTCAATGCAAAAGTAGGGCCGCTGTGCTAGCTTAGTCAAACACATGGGGAGTGTTGTTCTGCCTTTTGCTGGGGCCTGAGTTTCACTCGTGAAAAGGTTTGGAATCCCTTTCAGTGCTCTCACGCACGCACACAACAAAATGCTTCCGCCCTCAGTAGCGGCTGTTGTCGCTGAAGCACGGATTCTCTACCGAGGTTTCCTTCGTGTTAGGTGGCTGACTTTCAGCCTGCACGCTCCCCCGTGGCCACGCTCCTAGCCCCATAAACATGATGTGATTTGTGAGCTGCCTTCTGTTCCGGCCTGTCTCTACCCCGATTTTACGAAATGGAACCCATCCCCAGGCTCTCACACACAGTACACCCTAAACGGCTTCCTCCCACAGAGAGGTCGTCGGAAGCCAAAACCCTGTTTCTGTACACGGTTGTTTGTTCGAGTTAGAACCCTACCGATTAGACTTCAATGCAAAAGTAGGGCCGCAGTGCATGCTAGGTCAAACACACCGGGAGTCTTGTCCTGCCTTTTGGTGGGGCCTGAGTCTCATTCGTAAGAGCTTTAGACTCCCTGGCAGTGCTCTCACGCACGCACACAACAAAATGCTTCCACCCTCCGGAGCGGCTCTTTTTGCTGAAGCACGGATTCTCTAGCGAGTTTTTCCTTCGAGGTAGGTGGCTGAATTTCAGCCTGCACGCTCCCCTGGGGCACCGCTACTAGCCCCATAACCATGATGTGATTTGTGAGCTGCCTTCTGTACCGGCCTGTCTCTACCCCGATTTTACGAAATGGAACTCATCCCCAGGCTCTCACCCACAGTACACCCTAAACGGCTTCCTCCCACAGAGAGGTCGTCGGAAGATAAAACAGTGTTTCTGTACACTCTTGTTTCTTCGAGTTAGAATTCTAGCGATTCGACTTCTATGCAAAAGTAGGGCCGCTGTGCTAGCTAAATGAAACACACCGGGAGTCTTGTCTTGCCTTTGCTGGGGCCTGAGTCTCACTCGTAATGAGCTTTGGACTCCCTTGCAGTGCTCTCAGGCATGCACACAACAAAATGCTTCCACCCTCAGGGGCGGCTGTTTTCAATAAGCACGGATTCTGTACCGAGTTTTTCCTTCGAGTTAGGTGGCTGGCTTTCAGGCTGCACGCACCCCCTGGGCAATGCTACTAGCCCCATAACCATGATTTGATTGGTGAGCTGCCATTTGTACGGGCCTGTCTCTACCCCGATTTTACAAAATGGAACAAGTCCCGTGACTCTCATCCACACTACACCCTAAACGGCTTCCACGCACAGGGAGGTCTTCGGAAGCTAAAACACTGTTTCTGTACACTGTTCTTTCTTCCAGTTGGAACGCTTGCGATTAGATTTCCATGCAAAAGTAGGGCCGCAGTGCTAGCTAAAACAAACACATGGGGAGTCTTGTCCTGCCTTTGGCTGGGGCCTGAGTCGCGCTCGTAAAAAGCTTCGTACTCCCTTGCAGTGCTCGCACCCACGCACACAACTAAAGGATTCCACCCTCAGGAGCGGCTGTTTTCAATGAAGCACAGGTTCTCTACCGAGGTTTTCCTTCGAGATGGGTGGCTGAATATCAGCCTGCGCACTCCGCGGGGGCAACGCTACTAGCCCCATAACCATGATTTGATTTGTGAGCTGCCATTTGTACGGGCCTGTCTCTACCCCGATTTTACGAAATGGCACCAGTCCCGTGACTCTCACCCACACTACACCCTAAACTGCTTCCTCCCACAGAGAGGTCGTCGGAAGCTAAAACACTGTTTCTGTACCCTGTTGGTTCTTCGAGTTAGAATGCTAGCGATTAGACTTCCATGCAAAAGTAGGGCCGCTGTGCTAGCTAAATGAAACACACCGGGAGTCTTGTCTTGCCTTTGATGGGGCCTGAGTCTCACGCGTAAAGAGCTTTGGACTCCCTTGCAGTGCTCTCAGGCATGCGCACAACAAAATGCTTCCACCCTCAGGAGGGGCTGTTTTCAATGAAGCACAGATCCTCTACCGAGTTTTTCCTTCGAGTTAGGTGGCTGGCTTTCAGCCTCCACGCACAACCCGGGGCAATGCTACTAGCCCCATAACCATGATGTGATTTGTGAGCTGCCTTCGGTACCGACCTGTCTCTACCCCGATTTTCCGAAGTGGAACCAGTCCTGTGGCTCTCACCCAAACTAAACCCGAAACTTCTTCCTCCCACAGAGAGGTCATTGGAAGCTAAAACCCTGTTTCTGGACACTGTTGTTTGTTCGAGTAGAACCCTACTGATTAGACTTCAATGCAAAAGTAGGGCCGCTGTGCTAGCTTAGTCAAACACATGGGGAGTGTTGTTCTGCCTTTTGCTGGGGCCTGAGTTTCACTCGTGAAAAGGTTTGGAATCCCTTTCAGTGCTCTCACGCACGCACACAACAAAATGCTTCCGCCCTCAGTAGCGGCTGTTGTCGCTGAAGCACGGATTCTCTACCGAGGTTTCCTTCGTGTTAGGTGGCTGACTTTCAGCCTGCACGCTCCCCCGTGGCCACGCTCCTAGCCCCATAAACATGATGTGATTTGTGAGCTGCCTTCTGTTCCGGCCTGTCTCTACCCCGATTTTACGAAATGGAACCCATCCCCAGGCTCTCACACACAGTACACCCTAAACGGCTTCCTCCCACAGAGAGGTCGTCGGAAGCTAAAACCCTGTTTCTGTACACGGTTGTTTGTTCGAGTTAGAACCCTACCGATTAGACTTCAATGCAAAAGTAGGGCCGCAGTGCATGCTAGGTCAAACACACCGGGAGTCTTGTCCTGCCTTTTGGTGGGGCCTGAGTCTCATTCGTAAGAGCTTTAGACTCCCTGGCAGTGCTCTCACGCACGCACACAACAAAATGCTTCCACCCTCCGGAGCGGCTCTTTTTGCTGAAGCACGGATTCTCTAGCGAGTTTTTCCTTCGAGGTAGGTGGCTGAATTTCAGCCTGCACGCTCCCCTGGGGCACCGCTACTAGCCCCATAACCATGATGTGATTTGTGAGCTGCCTTCTGTACCGGCCTGTCTCTACCCCGATTTTACGAAATGGAACTCATCCCCAGGCTCTCACCCACAGTACACCCTAAACGGCTTCCTCCCACAGAGAGGTCGTCGGAAGATAAAACAGTGTTTCTGTACACTCTTGTTTCTTCGAGTTAGAATTCTAGCGATTCGACTTCTATGCAAAAGTAGGGCCGCTGTGCTAGCTAAATGAAACACACCGGGAGTCTTGTCTTGCCTTTGCTGGGGCCTGAGTCTCACTCGTAATGAGCTTTGGACTCCCTTGCAGTGCTCTCAGGCATGCACACAACAAAATGCTTCCACCCTCAGGGGCGGCTGTTTTCAATAAGCACGGATTCTGTACCGAGTTTTTCCTTCGAGTTAGGTGGCTGGCTTTCAGGCTGCACGCACCCCCTGGGCAATGCTACTAGCCCCATAACCATGATTTGATTGGTGAGCTGCCATTTGTACGGGCCTGTCTCTACCCCGATTTTACAAAATGGAACAAGTCCCGTGACTCTCATCCACACTACACCCTAAACGGCTTCCACGCACAGGGAGGTCTTCGGAAGCTAAAACACTGTTTCTGTACACTGTTCTTTCTTCCAGTTGGAACGCTTGCGATTAGATTTCCATGCAAAAGTAGGGCCGCAGTGCTAGCTAAAACAAACACATGGGGAGTCTTGTCCTGCCTTTGGCTGGGGCCTGAGTCGCGCTCGTAAAAAGCTTCGTACTCCCTTGCAGTGCTCGCACCCACGCACACAACTAAAGGATTCCACCCTCAGGAGCGGCTGTTTTCAATGAAGCACAGGTTCTCTACCGAGGTTTTCCTTCGAGATGGGTGGCTGAATATCAGCCTGCGCACTCCGCGGGGGCAACGCTACTAGCCCCATAACCATGATTTGATTTGTGAGCTGCCATTTGTACGGGCCTGTCTCTACCCCGATTTTACGAAATGGCACCAGTCCCGTGACTCTCACCCACACTACACCCTAAACTGCTTCCTCCCACAGAGAGGTCGTCGGAAGCTAAAACACTGTTTCTGTACCCTGTTGGTTCTTCGAGTTAGAATGCTAGCGATTAGACTTCCATGCAAAAGTAGGGCCGCTGTGCTAGCTAAATGAAACACACCGGGAGTCTTGTCTTGCCTTTGATGGGGCCTGAGTCTCACGCGTAAAGAGCTTTGGACTCCCTTGCAGTGCTCTCAGGCATGCGCACAACAAAATGCTTCCACCCTCAGGAGGGGCTGTTTTCAATGAAGCACAGATCCTCTACCGAGTTTTTCCTTCGAGTTAGGTGGCTGGCTTTCAGCCTCCACGCACAACCCGGGGCAATGCTACTAGCCCCATAACCATGATGTGATTTGTGAGCTGCCTTCGGTACCGACCTGTCTCTACCCCGATTTTCCGAAGTGGAACCAGTCCTGTGGCTCTCACCCAAACTAAACCCGAAACTTCTTCCTCCCACAGAGAGGTCATTGGAAGCTAAAACCCTGTTTCTGGACACTGTTGTTTGTTCGAGTAGAACCCTACTGATTAGACTTCAATGCAAAAGTAGGGCCGCTGTGCTAGCTTAGTCAAACACATGGGGAGTGTTGTTCTGCCTTTTGCTGGGGCCTGAGTTTCACTCGTGAAAAGGTTTGGAATCCCTTTCAGTGCTCTCACGCACGCACACAACAAAATGCTTCCGCCCTCAGTAGCGGCTGTTGTCGCTGAAGCACGGATTCTCTACCGAGGTTTCCTTCGTGTTAGGTGGCTGACTTTCAGCCTGCACGCTCCCCCGTGGCCACGCTCCTAGCCCCATAAACATGATGTGATTTGTGAGCTGCCTTCTGTTCCGGCCTGTCTCTACCCCGATTTTACGAAATGGAACCCATCCCCAGGCTCTCACACACAGTACACCCTAAACGGCTTCCTCCCACAGAGAGGTCGTCGGAAGCTAAAACCCTGTTTCTGTACACGGTTGTTTGTTCGAGTTAGAACCCTACCGATTAGACTTCAATGCAAAAGTAGGGCCGCAGTGCATGCTAGGTCAAACACACCGGGAGTCTTGTCCTGCCTTTTGGTGGGGCCTGAGTCTCATTCGTAAGAGCTTTAGACTCCCTGGCAGTGCTCTCACGCACGCACACAACAAAATGCTTCCACCCTCCGGAGCGGCTCTTTTTGCTGAAGCACGGATTCTCTAGCGAGTTTTTCCTTCGAGGTAGGTGGCTGAATTTCAGCCTGCACGCTCCCCTGGGGCACCGCTACTAGCCCCATAACCATGATGTGATTTGTGAGCTGCCTTCTGTACCGGCCTGTCTCTACCCCGATTTTACGAAATGGAACTCATCCCCAGGCTCTCACCCACAGTACACCCTAAACGGCTTCCTCCCACAGAGAGGTCGTCGGAAGATAAAACAGTGTTTCTGTACACTCTTGTTTCTTCGAGTTAGAATTCTAGCGATTCGACTTCTATGCAAAAGTAGGGCCGCTGTGCTAGCTAAATGAAACACACCGGGAGTCTTGTCTTGCCTTTGCTGGGGCCTGAGTCTCACTCGTAATGAGCTTTGGACTCCCTTGCAGTGCTCTCAGGCATGCACACAACAAAATGCTTCCACCCTCAGGGGCGGCTGTTTTCAATAAGCACGGATTCTGTACCGAGTTTTTCCTTCGAGTTAGGTGGCTGGCTTTCAGGCTGCACGCACCCCCTGGGCAATGCTACTAGCCCCATAACCATGATTTGATTGGTGAGCTGCCATTTGTACGGGCCTGTCTCTACCCCGATTTTACAAAATGGAACAAGTCCCGTGACTCTCATCCACACTACACCCTAAACGGCTTCCACGCACAGGGAGGTCTTCGGAAGCTAAAACACTGTTTCTGTACACTGTTCTTTCTTCCAGTTGGAACGCTTGCGATTAGATTTCCATGCAAAAGTAGGGCCGCAGTGCTAGCTAAAACAAACACATGGGGAGTCTTGTCCTGCCTTTGGCTGGGGCCTGAGTCGCGCTCGTAAAAAGCTTCGTACTCCCTTGCAGTGCTCGCACCCACGCACACAACTAAAGGATTCCACCCTCAGGAGCGGCTGTTTTCAATGAAGCACAGGTTCTCTACCGAGGTTTTCCTTCGAGATGGGTGGCTGAATATCAGCCTGCGCACTCCGCGGGGGCAACGCTACTAGCCCCATAACCATGATTTGATTTGTGAGCTGCCATTTGTACGGGCCTGTCTCTACCCCGATTTTACGAAATGGCACCAGTCCCGTGACTCTCACCCACACTACACCCTAAACTGCTTCCTCCCACAGAGAGGTCGTCGGAAGCTAAAACACTGTTTCTGTACCCTGTTGGTTCTTCGAGTTAGAATGCTAGCGATTAGACTTCCATGCAAAAGTAGGGCCGCTGTGCTAGCTAAATGAAACACACCGGGAGTCTTGTCTTGCCTTTGATGGGGCCTGAGTCTCACGCGTAAAGAGCTTTGGACTCCCTTGCAGTGCTCTCAGGCATGCGCACAACAAAATGCTTCCACCCTCAGGAGGGGCTGTTTTCAATGAAGCACAGATCCTCTACCGAGTTTTTCCTTCGAGTTAGGTGGCTGGCTTTCAGCCTCCACGCACAACCCGGGGCAATGCTACTAGCCCCATAACCATGATGTGATTTGTGAGCTGCCTTCGGTACCGACCTGTCTCTACCCCGATTTTCCGAAGTGGAACCAGTCCTGTGGCTCTCACCCAAACTAAACCCGAAACTTCTTCCTCCCACAGAGAGGTCATTGGAAGCTAAAACCCTGTTTCTGGACACTGTTGTTTGTTCGAGTAGAACCCTACTGATTAGACTTCAATGCAAAAGTAGGGCCGCTGTGCTAGCTTAGTCAAACACATGGGGAGTGTTGTTCTGCCTTTTGCTGGGGCCTGAGTTTCACTCGTGAAAAGGTTTGGAATCCCTTTCAGTGCTCTCACGCACGCACACAACAAAATGCTTCCGCCCTCAGTAGCGGCTGTTGTCGCTGAAGCACGGATTCTCTACCGAGGTTTCCTTCGTGTTAGGTGGCTGACTTTCAGCCTGCACGCTCCCCCGTGGCCACGCTCCTAGCCCCATAAACATGATGTGATTTGTGAGCTGCCTTCTGTTCCGGCCTGTCTCTACCCCGATTTTACGAAATGGAACCCATCCCCAGGCTCTCACACACAGTACACCCTAAACGGCTTCCTCCCACAGAGAGGTCGTCGGAAGCTAAAACCCTGTTTCTGTACACGGTTGTTTGTTCGAGTTAGAACCCTACCGATTAGACTTCAATGCAAAAGTAGGGCCGCAGTGCATGCTAGGTCAAACACACCGGGAGTCTTGTCCTGCCTTTTGGTGGGGCCTGAGTCTCATTCGTAAGAGCTTTAGACTCCCTGGCAGTGCTCTCACGCACGCACACAACAAAATGCTTCCACCCTCCGGAGCGGCTCTTTTTGCTGAAGCACGGATTCTCTAGCGAGTTTTTCCTTCGAGGTAGGTGGCTGAATTTCAGCCTGCACGCTCCCCTGGGGCACCGCTACTAGCCCCATAACCATGATGTGATTTGTGAGCTGCCTTCTGTACCGGCCTGTCTCTACCCCGATTTTACGAAATGGAACTCATCCCCAGGCTCTCACCCACAGTACACCCTAAACGGCTTCCTCCCACAGAGAGGTCGTCGGAAGATAAAACAGTGTTTCTGTACACTCTTGTTTCTTCGAGTTAGAATTCTAGCGATTCGACTTCTATGCAAAAGTAGGGCCGCTGTGCTAGCTAAATGAAACACACCGGGAGTCTTGTCTTGCCTTTGCTGGGGCCTGAGTCTCACTCGTAATGAGCTTTGGACTCCCTTGCAGTGCTCTCAGGCATGCACACAACAAAATGCTTCCACCCTCAGGGGCGGCTGTTTTCAATAAGCACGGATTCTGTACCGAGTTTTTCCTTCGAGTTAGGTGGCTGGCTTTCAGGCTGCACGCACCCCCTGGGCAATGCTACTAGCCCCATAACCATGATTTGATTGGTGAGCTGCCATTTGTACGGGCCTGTCTCTACCCCGATTTTACAAAATGGAACAAGTCCCGTGACTCTCATCCACACTACACCCTAAACGGCTTCCACGCACAGGGAGGTCTTCGGAAGCTAAAACACTGTTTCTGTACACTGTTCTTTCTTCCAGTTGGAACGCTTGCGATTAGATTTCCATGCAAAAGTAGGGCCGCAGTGCTAGCTAAAACAAACACATGGGGAGTCTTGTCCTGCCTTTGGCTGGGGCCTGAGTCGCGCTCGTAAAAAGCTTCGTACTCCCTTGCAGTGCTCGCACCCACGCACACAACTAAAGGATTCCACCCTCAGGAGCGGCTGTTTTCAATGAAGCACAGGTTCTCTACCGAGGTTTTCCTTCGAGATGGGTGGCTGAATATCAGCCTGCGCACTCCGCGGGGGCAACGCTACTAGCCCCATAACCATGATTTGATTTGTGAGCTGCCATTTGTACGGGCCTGTCTCTACCCCGATTTTACGAAATGGCACCAGTCCCGTGACTCTCACCCACACTACACCCTAAACTGCTTCCTCCCACAGAGAGGTCGTCGGAAGCTAAAACACTGTTTCTGTACCCTGTTGGTTCTTCGAGTTAGAATGCTAGCGATTAGACTTCCATGCAAAAGTAGGGCCGCTGTGCTAGCTAAATGAAACACACCGGGAGTCTTGTCTTGCCTTTGATGGGGCCTGAGTCTCACGCGTAAAGAGCTTTGGACTCCCTTGCAGTGCTCTCAGGCATGCGCACAACAAAATGCTTCCACCCTCAGGAGGGGCTGTTTTCAATGAAGCACAGATCCTCTACCGAGTTTTTCCTTCGAGTTAGGTGGCTGGCTTTCAGCCTCCACGCACAACCCGGGGCAATGCTACTAGCCCCATAACCATGATGTGATTTGTGAGCTGCCTTCGGTACCGACCTGTCTCTACCCCGATTTTCCGAAGTGGAACCAGTCCTGTGGCTCTCACCCAAACTAAACCCGAAACTTCTTCCTCCCACAGAGAGGTCATTGGAAGCTAAAACCCTGTTTCTGGACACTGTTGTTTGTTCGAGTAGAACCCTACTGATTAGACTTCAATGCAAAAGTAGGGCCGCTGTGCTAGCTTAGTCAAACACATGGGGAGTGTTGTTCTGCCTTTTGCTGGGGCCTGAGTTTCACTCGTGAAAAGGTTTGGAATCCCTTTCAGTGCTCTCACGCACGCACACAACAAAATGCTTCCGCCCTCAGTAGCGGCTGTTGTCGCTGAAGCACGGATTCTCTACCGAGGTTTCCTTCGTGTTAGGTGGCTGACTTTCAGCCTGCACGCTCCCCCGTGGCCACGCTCCTAGCCCCATAAACATGATGTGATTTGTGAGCTGCCTTCTGTTCCGGCCTGTCTCTACCCCGATTTTACGAAATGGAACCCATCCCCAGGCTCTCACACACAGTACACCCTAAACGGCTTCCTCCCACAGAGAGGTCGTCGGAAGCTAAAACCCTGTTTCTGTACACGGTTGTTTGTTCGAGTTAGAACCCTACCGATTAGACTTCAATGCAAAAGTAGGGCCGCAGTGCATGCTAGGTCAAACACACCGGGAGTCTTGTCCTGCCTTTTGGTGGGGCCTGAGTCTCATTCGTAAGAGCTTTAGACTCCCTGGCAGTGCTCTCACGCACGCACACAACAAAATGCTTCCACCCTCCGGAGCGGCTGTTTTTGCTGAAGCACGGATTCTCTAGCGAGTTTTTCCTTCGAGGTAGGTGGCTGAATTTCAGCCTGCACGCTCCCCTGGGGCACCGCTACTAGCCCCATAACCATGATGTGATTTGTGAGCTGCCTTCTGTACCGGCCTGTCTCTACCCCGATTTTACGAAATGGAACTCATCCCCAGGCTCTCACCCACAGTACACCCTAAACGGCTTCCTCCCACAGAGAGGTCGTCGGAAGATAAAACAGTGTTTCTGTACACTCTTGTTTCTTCGAGTTAGAATTCTAGCGATTCGACTTCTATGCAAAAGTAGGGCCGCTGTGCTAGCTAAATGAAACACACCGGGAGTCTTGTCTTGCCTTTGCTGGGGCCTGAGTCTCACTCGTAATGAGCTTTGGACTCCCTTGCAGTGCTCTCAGGCATGCACACAACAAAATGCTTCCACCCTCAGGGGCGGCTGTTTTCAATAAGCACGGATTCTGTACCGAGTTTTTCCTTCGAGTTAGGTGGCTGGCTTTCAGGCTGCACGCACCCCCTGGGCAATGCTACTAGCCCCATAACCATGATTTGATTGGTGAGCTGCCATTTGTACGGGCCTGTCTCTACCCCGATTTTACAAAATGGAACAAGTCCCGTGACTCTCATCCACACTACACCCTAAACGGCTTCCACGCACAGGGAGGTCTTCGGAAGCTAAAACACTGTTTCTGTACACTGTTCTTTCTTCCAGTTGGAACGCTTGCGATTAGATTTCCATGCAAAAGTAGGGCCGCAGTGCTAGCTAAAACAAACACATGGGGAGTCTTGTCCTGCCTTTGGCTGGGGCCTGAGTCGCGCTCGTAAAAAGCTTCGTACTCCCTTGCAGTGCTCGCACCCACGCACACAACTAAAGGATTCCACCCTCAGGAGCGGCTGTTTTCAATGAAGCACAGGTTCTCTACCGAGGTTTTCCTTCGAGATGGGTGGCTGAATATCAGCCTGCGCACTCCGCGGGGGCAACGCTACTAGCCCCATAACCATGATTTGATTTGTGAGCTGCCATTTGTACGGGCCTGTCTCTACCCCGATTTTACGAAATGGCACCAGTCCCGTGACTCTCACCCACACTACACCCTAAACTGCTTCCTCCCACAGAGAGGTCGTCGGAAGCTAAAACACTGTTTCTGTACCCTGTTGGTTCTTCGAGTTAGAATGCTAGCGATTAGACTTCCATGCAAAAGTAGGGCCGCTGTGCTAGCTAAATGAAACACACCGGGAGTCTTGTCTTGCCTTTGATGGGGCCTGAGTCTCACGCGTAAAGAGCTTTGGACTCCCTTGCAGTGCTCTCAGGCATGCGCACAACAAAATGCTTCCACCCTCAGGAGGGGCTGTTTTCAATGAAGCACAGATCCTCTACCGAGTTTTTCCTTCGAGTTAGGTGGCTGGCTTTCAGCCTCCACGCACAACCCGGGGCAATGCTACTAGCCCCATAACCATGATGTGATTTGTGAGCTGCCTTCGGTACCGACCTGTCTCTACCCCGATTTTCCGAAGTGGAACCAGTCCTGTGGCTCTCACCCAAACTAAACCCGAAACTTCTTCCTCCCACAGAGAGGTCATTGGAAGCTAAAACCCTGTTTCTGGACACTGTTGTTTGTTCGAGTAGAACCCTACTGATTAGACTTCAATGCAAAAGTAGGGCCGCTGTGCTAGCTTAGTCAAACACATGGGGAGTGTTGTTCTGCCTTTTGCTGGGGCCTGAGTTTCACTCGTGAAAAGGTTTGGAATCCCTTTCAGTGCTCTCACGCACGCACACAACAAAATGCTTCCGCCCTCAGTAGCGGCTGTTGTCGCTGAAGCACGGATTCTCTACCGAGGTTTCCTTCGTGTTAGGTGGCTGACTTTCAGCCTGCACGCTCCCCCGTGGCCACGCTCCTAGCCCCATAAACATGATGTGATTTGTGAGCTGCCTTCTGTTCCGGCCTGTCTCTACCCCGATTTTACGAAATGGAACCCATCCCCAGGCTCTCACACACAGTACACCCTAAACGGCTTCCTCCCACAGAGAGGTCGTCGGAAGCTAAAACCCTGTTTCTGTACACGGTTGTTTGTTCGAGTTAGAACCCTACCGATTAGACTTCAATGCAAAAGTAGGGCCGCAGTGCATGCTAGGTCAAACACACCGGGAGTCTTGTCCTGCCTTTTGGTGGGGCCTGAGTCTCATTCGTAAGAGCTTTAGACTCCCTGGCAGTGCTCTCACGCACGCACACAACAAAATGCTTCCACCCTCCGGAGCGGCTCTTTTTGCTGAAGCACGGATTCTCTAGCGAGTTTTTCCTTCGAGGTAGGTGGCTGAATTTCAGCCTGCACGCTCCCCTGGGGCACCGCTACTAGCCCCATAACCATGATGTGATTTGTGAGCTGCCTTCTGTACCGGCCTGTCTCTACCCCGATTTTACGAAATGGAACTCATCCCCAGGCTCTCACCCACAGTACACCCTAAACGGCTTCCTCCCACAGAGAGGTCGTCGGAAGATAAAACAGTGTTTCTGTACACTCTTGTTTCTTCGAGTTAGAATTCTAGCGATTCGACTTCTATGCAAAAGTAGGGCCGCTGTGCTAGCTTAGTCAAACACATGGGGAGTGTTGTTCTGCCTTTTGCTGGGGCCTGAGTTTCACTCGTGAAAAGGTTTGGAATCCCTTTCAGTGCTCTCACGCACGCACACAACAAAATGCTTCCGCCCTCAGTAGCGGCTGTTGTCGCTGAAGCACGGATTCTCTACCGAGGTTTCCTTCGTGTTAGGTGGCTGACTTTCAGCCTGCACGCTCCCCCGTGGCCACGCTCCTAGCCCCATAAACATGATGTGATTTGTGAGCTGCCTTCTGTTCCGGCCTGTCTCTACCCCGATTTTACGAAATGGAACCCATCCCCAGGCTCTCACACACAGTACACCCTAAACGGCTTCCTCCCACAGAGAGGTCGTCGGAAGCTAAAACCCTGTTTCTGTACACGGTTGTTTGTTCGAGTTAGAACCCTACCGATTAGACTTCAATGCAAAAGTAGGGCCGCAGTGCATGCTAGGTCAAACACACCGGGAGTCTTGTCCTGCCTTTTGGTGGGGCCTGAGTCTCATTCGTAAGAGCTTTAAACTCCCTGGCAGTGCTCTCACGCACGCACACAACAAAATGCTTCCACCCTCCGGAGCGGCTCTTTTTGCTGAAGCACGGATTCTCTAGCGAGTTTTTCCTTCGAGGTAGGTGGCTGAATTTCAGCCTGCACGCTCCCCTGGGGCACCGCTACTAGCCCCATAACCATGATGTGATTTGTGAGCTGCCTTCTGTACCGGCCTGTCTCTACCCCGATTTTACGAAATGGAACTCATCCCCAGGCTCTCACCCACAGTACACCCTAAACGGCTTCCTCCCACAGAGAGGTCGTCGGAAGATAAAACAGTGTTTCTGTACACTCTTGTTTCTTCGAGTTAGAATTCTAGCGATTCGACTTCTATGCAAAAGTAGGGCCGCTGTGCTAGCTAAATGAAACACACCGGGAGTCTTGTCTTGCCTTTGCTGGGGCCTGAGTCTCACTCGTAATGAGCTTTGGACTCCCTTGCAGTGCTCTCAGGCATGCACACAACAAAATGCTTCCACCCTCAGGGGCGGCTGTTTTCAATAAGCACGGATTCTGTACCGAGTTTTTCCTTCGAGTTAGGTGGCTGGCTTTCAGGCTGCACGCACCCCCTGGGCAATGCTACTAGCCCCATAACCATGATTTGATTGGTGAGCTGCCATTTGTACGGGCCTGTCTCTACCCCGATTTTACAAAATGGAACAAGTCCCGTGACTCTCATCCACACTACACCCTAAACGGTTTCCACGCACAGGGAGGTCTTCGGAAGCTAAAACACTGTTTCTGTACACTGTTCTTTCTTCCAGTTGGAACGCTTGCGATTAGATTTCCATGCAAAAGTAGGGCCGCGGTGCTAGCTAAAACAAACACATGGGGAGTCTTGTCCTGCCTTTGGCTGGGGCCTGAGTCGCGCTCGTAAAAAGCTTCGTACTCCCTTGCAGTGCTCGCACCCACGCACACAACTAAAGGATTCCACCCTCAGGAGCGGCTGTTTTCAATGAAGCACAGGTTCTCTACCGAGTTTTTCCTTCGAGATGGGTGGCTGAATATCAGCCTGCGCACTCCGCGGGGGCAACGCTACTAGCCCCATAACCATGATTTGATTTGTGAGCTGCCATTTGTACGGGCCTGTCTCTACCCCGATTTTACGAAATGGCACCAGTCCCGTGACTCTCACCCACACTACACCCTAAACTGCTTCCTCCCACAGAGAGGTCGTCGGAAGCTAAAACACTGTTTCTGTACCCTGTTGGTTCTTCGAGTTAGAATGCTAGCGATTAGACTTCCATGCAAAAGTAGGGCCGCTGTGCTAGCTAAATGAAACACACCGGGAGTCTTGTCTTGCCTTTGATGGGGCCTGAGTCTCACGCGTAAAGAGCTTTGGACTCCCTTGCAGTGCTCTCAGGCATGCGCACAACAAAATGCTTCCACCCTCAGGAGGGGCTGTTTTCAATGAAGCACAGATCCTCTACCGAGTTTTTCCTTCGAGTTAGGTGGCTGGCTTTCAGCCTCCATGCACAACCCGGGGCAATGCTACTAGCCCCATAACCATGATGTGATTTGTGAGCTGCCTTCGGTACCGACCTGTCTCTACCCCGATTTTCCGAAGTGGAACCAGTCCTGTGGCTCTCACCCAAACTAAACCCGAAACTTCTTCCTCCCACAGAGAGGTCATTGGAAGCTAAAACCCTGTTTCTGGACACTGTTGTTTGTTCGAGTAGAACCCTACTGATTAGACTTCAATGCAAAAGTAGGGCCGCTGTGCTAGCTTAGTCAAACACATGGGGAGTGTTGTTCTGCCTTTTGCTGGGGCCTGAGTTTCACTCGTGAAAAGGTTTGGAATCCCTTTCAGTGCTCTCACGCACGCACACAACAAAATGCTTCCGCCCTCAGTAGCGGCTGTTGTCGCTGAAGCACGGATTCTCTACCGAGGTTTCCTTCGTGTTAGGTGGCTGACTTTCAGCCTGCACGCTCCCCCGTGGCCACGCTCCTAGCCCCATAAACATGATGTGATTTGTGAGCTGCCTTCTGTTCCGGCCTGTCTCTACCCCGATTTTACGAAATGGAACCCATCCCCAGGCTCTCACACACAGTACACCCTAAACGGCTTCCTCCCACAGAGAGGTCGTCGGAAGCTAAAACCCTGTTTCTGTACACGGTTGTTTGTTCGAGTTAGAACCCTACCGATTAGACTTCAATGCAAAAGTAGGGCCGCAGTGCATGCTAGGTCAAACACACCGGGAGTCTTGTCCTGCCTTTTGGTGGGGCCTGAGTCTCATTCGTAAGAGCTTTAGACTCCCTGGCAGTGCTCTCACGCACGCACACAACAAAATGCTTCCACCCTCCGGAGCGGCTCTTTTTGCTGAAGCACGGATTCTCTAGCGAGTTTTTCCTTCGAGGTAGGTGGCTGAATTTCAGCCTGCACGCTCCCCTGGGGCACCGCTACTAGCCCCATAACCATGATGTGATTTGTGAGCTGCCTTCTGTACCGGCCTGTCTCTACCCCGATTTTACGAAATGGAACTCATCCCCAGGCTCTCACCCACAGTACACCCTAAACGGCTTCCTCCCACAGAGAGGTCGTCGGAAGATAAAACAGTGTTTCTGTACACTCTTGTTTCTTCGAGTTAGAATTCTAGCGATTCGACTTCTATGCAAAAGTAGGGCCGCTGTGCTAGCTAAATGAAACACACCGGGAGTCTTGTCTTGCCTTTGCTGGGGCCTGAGTCTCACTCGTAATGAGCTTTGGACTCCCTTGCAGTGCTCTCAGGCATGCACACAACAAAATGCTTCCACCCTCAGGGGCGGCTGTTTTCAATAAGCACGGATTCTGTACCGAGTTTTTCCTTCGAGTTAGGTGGCTGGCTTTCAGGCTGCACGCACCCCCTGGGCAATGCTACTAGCCCCATAACCATGATTTGATTGGTGAGCTGCCATTTGTACGGGCCTGTCTCTACCCCGATTTTACAAAATGGAACAAGTCCCGTGACTCTCATCCACACTACACCCTAAACGGCTTCCACGCACAGGGAGGTCTTCGGAAGCTAAAACACTGTTTCTGTACACTGTTCTTTCTTCCAGTTGGAACGCTTGCGATTAGATTTCCATGCAAAAGTAGGGCCGCGGTGCTAGCTAAAACAAACACATGGGGAGTCTTGTCCTGCCTTTGGCTGGGGCCTGAGTCGCGCTCGTAAAAAGCTTCGTACTCCCTTGCAGTGCTCGCACCCACGCACACAACTAAAGGATTCCACCCTCAGGAGCGGCTGTTTTCAATGAAGCACAGGTTCTCTACCGAGTTTTTCCTTCGAGATGGGTGGCTGAATATCAGCCTGCGCACTCCGCGGGGGCAACGCTACTAGCCCCATAACCATGATTTGATTTGTGAGCTGCCATTTGTACGGGCCTGTCTCTACCCCGATTTTACGAAATGGCACCAGTCCCGTGACTCTCACCCACACTACACCCTAAACTGCTTCCTCCCACAGAGAGGTCGTCGGAAGCTAAAACACTGTTTCTGTACCCTGTTGGTTCTTCGAGTTAGAATGCTAGCGATTAGACTTCCATGCAAAAGTAGGGCCGCTGTGCTAGCTAAATGAAACACACCGGGAGTCTTGTCTTGCCTTTGATGGGGCCTGAGTCTCACGCGTAAAGAGCTTTGGACTCCCTTGCAGTGCTCTCAGGCATGCGCACAACAAAATGCTTCCACCCTCAGGAGGGGCTGTTTTCAATGAAGCACAGATCCTCTACCGAGTTTTTCCTTCGAGTTAGGTGGCTGGCTTTCAGCCTCCACGCACAACCCGGGGCAATGCTACTAGCCCCATAACCATGATGTGATTTGTGAGCTGCCTTCGGTACCGACCTGTCTCTACCCCGATTTTCCGAAGTGGAACCAGTCCTGTGGCTCTCACCCAAACTAAACCCGAAACTTCTTCCTCCCACAGAGAGGTCATTGGAAGCTAAAACCCTGTTTCTGGACACTGTTGTTTGTTCGAGTAGAACCCTACTGATTAGACTTCAATGCAAAAGTAGGGCCGCTGTGCTAGCTTAGTCAAACACATGGGGAGTGTTGTTCTGCCTTTTGCTGGGGCCTGAGTTTCACTCGTGAAAAGGTTTGGAATCCCTTTCAGTGCTCTCACGCACGCACACAACAAAATGCTTCCGCCCTCAGTAGCGGCTGTTGTCGCTGAAGCACGGATTCTCTACCGAGGTTTCCTTCGTGTTAGGTGGCTGACTTTCAGCCTGCACGCTCCCCCGTGGCCACGCTCCTAGCCCCATAAACATGATGTGATTTGTGAGCTGCCTTCTGTTCCGGCCTGTCTCTACCCCGATTTTACGAAATGGAACCCATCCCCAGGCTCTCACACACAGTACACCCTAAACGGCTTCCTCCCACAGAGAGGTCGTCGGAAGCTAAAACCCTGTTTCTGTACACGGTTGTTTGTTCGAGTTAGAACCCTACCGATTAGACTTCAATGCAAAAGTAGGGCCGCAGTGCATGCTAGGTCAAACACACCGGGAGTCTTGTCCTGCCTTTTGGTGGGGCCTGAGTCTCATTCGTAAGAGCTTTAGACTCCCTGGCAGTGCTCTCACGCACGCACACAACAAAATGCTTCCACCCTCCGGAGCGGCTCTTTTTGCTGAAGCACGGATTCTCTAGCGAGTTTTTCCTTCGAGGTAGGTGGCTGAATTTCAGCCTGCACGCTCCCCTGGGGCACCGCTACTAGCCCCATAACCATGATGTGATTTGTGAGCTGCCTTCTGTACCGGCCTGTCTCTACCCCGATTTTACGAAATGGAACTCATCCCCAGGCTCTCACCCACAGTACACCCTAAACGGCTTCCTCCCACAGAGAGGTCGTCGGAAGATAAAACAGTGTTTCTGTACACTCTTGTTTCTTCGAGTTAGAATTCTAGCGATTCGACTTCTATGCAAAAGTAGGGCCGCTGTGCTAGCTAAATGAAACACACCGGGAGTCTTGTCTTGCCTTTGCTGGGGCCTGAGTCTCACTCGTAATGAGCTTTGGACTCCCTTGCAGTGCTCTCAGGCATGCACACAACAAAATGCTTCCACCCTCAGGGGCGGCTGTTTTCAATAAGCACGGATTCTGTACCGAGTTTTTCCTTCGAGTTAGGTGGCTGGCTTTCAGGCTGCACGCACCCCCTGGGCAATGCTACTAGCCCCATAACCATGATTTGATTGGTGAGCTGCCATTTGTACGGGCCTGTCTCTACCCCGATTTTACAAAATGGAACAAGTCCCGTGACTCTCATCCACACTACACCCTAAACGGCTTCCACGCACAGGGAGGTCTTCGGAAGCTAAAACACTGTTTCTGTACACTGTTCTTTCTTCCAGTTGGAACGCTTGCGATTAGATTTCCATGCAAAAGTAGGGCCGCAGTGCTAGCTAAAACAAACACATGGGGAGTCTTGTCCTGCCTTTGGCTGGGGCCTGAGTCGCGCTCGTAAAAAGCTTCGTACTCCCTTGCAGTGCTCGCACCCACGCACACAACTAAAGGATTCCACCCTCAGGAGCGGCTGTTTTCAATGAAGCACAGGTTCTCTACCGAGGTTTTCCTTCGAGATGGGTGGCTGAATATCAGCCTGCGCACTCCGCGGGGGCAACGCTACTAGCCCCATAACCATGATTTGATTTGTGAGCTGCCATTTGTACGGGCCTGTCTCTACCCCGATTTTACGAAATGGCACCAGTCCCGTGACTCTCACCCACACTACACCCTAAACTGCTTCCTCCCACAGAGAGGTCGTCGGAAGCTAAAACACTGTTTCTGTACCCTGTTGGTTCTTCGAGTTAGAATGCTAGCGATTAGACTTCCATGCAAAAGTAGGGCCGCTGTGCTAGCTAAATGAAACACACCGGGAGTCTTGTCTTGCCTTTGATGGGGCCTGAGTCTCACGCGTAAAGAGCTTTGGACTCCCTTGCAGTGCTCTCAGGCATGCGCACAACAAAATGCTTCCACCCTCAGGAGGGGCTGTTTTCAATGAAGCACAGATCCTCTACCGAGTTTTTCCTTCGAGTTAGGTGGCTGGCTTTCAGCCTCCACGCACAACCCGGGGCAATGCTACTAGCCCCATAACCATGATGTGATTTGTGAGCTGCCTTCGGTACCGACCTGTCTCTACCCCGATTTTCCGAAGTGGAACCAGTCCTGTGGCTCTCACCCAAACTAAACCCGAAACTTCTTCCTCCCACAGAGAGGTCATTGGAAGCTAAAACCCTGTTTCTGGACACTGTTGTTTGTTCGAGTAGAACCCTACTGATTAGACTTCAATGCAAAAGTAGGGCCGCTGTGCTAGCTTAGTCAAACACATGGGGAGTGTTGTTCTGCCTTTTGCTGGGGCCTGAGTTTCACTCGTGAAAAGGTTTGGAATCCCTTTCAGTGCTCTCACGCACGCACACAACAAAATGCTTCCGCCCTCAGTAGCGGCTGTTGTCGCTGAAGCACGGATTCTCTACCGAGGTTTCCTTCGTGTTAGGTGGCTGACTTTCAGCCTGCACGCTCCCCCGTGGCCACGCTCCTAGCCCCATAAACATGATGTGATTTGTGAGCTGCCTTCTGTTCCGGCCTGTCTCTACCCCGATTTTACGAAATGGAACCCATCCCCAGGCTCTCACACACAGTACACCCTAAACGGCTTCCTCCCACAGAGAGGTCGTCGGAAGCTAAAACCCTGTTTCTGTACACGGTTGTTTGTTCGAGTTAGAACCCTACCGATTAGACTTCAATGCAAAAGTAGGGCCGCAGTGCATGCTAGGTCAAACACACCGGGAGTCTTGTCCTGCCTTTTGGTGGGGCCTGAGTCTCATTCGTAAGAGCTTTAGACTCCCTGGCAGTGCTCTCACGCACGCACACAACAAAATGCTTCCACCCTCCGGAGCGGCTCTTTTTGCTGAAGCACGGATTCTCTAGCGAGTTTTTCCTTCGAGGTAGGTGGCTGAATTTCAGCCTGCACGCTCCCCTGGGGCACCGCTACTAGCCCCATAACCATGATGTGATTTGTGAGCTGCCTTCTGTACCGGCCTGTCTCTACCCCGATTTTACGAAATGGAACTCATCCCCAGGCTCTCACCCACAGTACACCCTAAACGGCTTCCTCCCACAGAGAGGTCGTCGGAAGATAAAACAGTGTTTCTGTACACTCTTGTTTCTTCGAGTTAGAATTCTAGCGATTCGACTTCTATGCAAAAGTAGGGCCGCTGTGCTAGCTTAGTCAAACACATGGGGAGTGTTGTTCTGCCTTTTGCTGGGGCCTGAGTTTCACTCGTGAAAAGGTTTGGAATCCCTTTCAGTGCTCTCACGCACGCACACAACAAAATGCTTCCGCCCTCAGTAGCGGCTGTTGTCGCTGAAGCACGGATTCTCTACCGAGGTTTCCTTCGTGTTAGGTGGCTGACTTTCAGCCTGCACGCTCCCCCGTGGCCACGCTCCTAGCCCCATAAACATGATGTGATTTGTGAGCTGCCTTCTGTTCCGGCCTGTCTCTACCCCGATTTTACGAAATGGAACCCATCCCCAGGCTCTCACACACAGTACACCCTAAACGGCTTCCTCCCACAGAGAGGTCGTCGGAAGCTAAAACCCTGTTTCTGTACACGGTTGTTTGTTCGAGTTAGAACCCTACCGATTAGACTTCAATGCAAAAGTAGGGCCGCAGTGCATGCTAGGTCAAACACACCGGGAGTCTTGTCCTGCCTTTTGGTGGGGCCTGAGTCTCATTCGTAAGAGCTTTAAACTCCCTGGCAGTGCTCTCACGCACGCACACAACAAAATGCTTCCACCCTCCGGAGCGGCTCTTTTTGCTGAAGCACGGATTCTCTAGCGAGTTTTTCCTTCGAGGTAGGTGGCTGAATTTCAGCCTGCACGCTCCCCTGGGGCACCGCTACTAGCCCCATAACCATGATGTGATTTGTGAGCTGCCTTCTGTACCGGCCTGTCTCTACCCCGATTTTACGAAATGGAACTCATCCCCAGGCTCTCACCCACAGTACACCCTAAACGGCTTCCTCCCACAGAGAGGTCGTCGGAAGATAAAACAGTGTTTCTGTACACTCTTGTTTCTTCGAGTTAGAATTCTAGCGATTCGACTTCTATGCAAAAGTAGGGCCGCTGTGCTAGCTAAATGAAACACACCGGGAGTCTTGTCTTGCCTTTGCTGGGGCCTGAGTCTCACTCGTAATGAGCTTTGGACTCCCTTGCAGTGCTCTCAGGCATGCACACAACAAAATGCTTCCACCCTCAGGGGCGGCTGTTTTCAATAAGCACGGATTCTGTACCGAGTTTTTCCTTCGAGTTAGGTGGCTGGCTTTCAGGCTGCACGCACCCCCTGGGCAATGCTACTAGCCCCATAACCATGATTTGATTGGTGAGCTGCCATTTGTACGGGCCTGTCTCTACCCCGATTTTACAAAATGGAACAAGTCCCGTGACTCTCATCCACACTACACCCTAAACGGTTTCCACGCACAGGGAGGTCTTCGGAAGCTAAAACACTGTTTCTGTACACTGTTCTTTCTTCCAGTTGGAACGCTTGCGATTAGATTTCCATGCAAAAGTAGGGCCGCGGTGCTAGCTAAAACAAACACATGGGGAGTCTTGTCCTGCCTTTGGCTGGGGCCTGAGTCGCGCTCGTAAAAAGCTTCGTACTCCCTTGCAGTGCTCGCACCCACGCACACAACTAAAGGATTCCACCCTCAGGAGCGGCTGTTTTCAATGAAGCACAGGTTCTCTACCGAGTTTTTCCTTCGAGATGGGTGGCTGAATATCAGCCTGCGCACTCCGCGGGGGCAACGCTACTAGCCCCATAACCATGATTTGATTTGTGAGCTGCCATTTGTACGGGCCTGTCTCTACCCCGATTTTACGAAATGGCACCAGTCCCGTGACTCTCACCCACACTACACCCTAAACTGCTTCCTCCCACAGAGAGGTCGTCGGAAGCTAAAACACTGTTTCTGTACCCTGTTGGTTCTTCGAGTTAGAATGCTAGCGATTAGACTTCCATGCAAAAGTAGGGCCGCTGTGCTAGCTAAGTGAAACACACCGGGAGTCTTGTCTTGCCTTTGATGGGGCCTGAGTCTCACGCGTAAAGAGCTTTGGACTCCCTTGCAGTGCTCTCAGGCATGCGCACAACAAAATGCTTCCACCCTCAGGAGGGGCTGTTTTCAATGAAGCACAGATCCTCTACCGAGTTTTTCCTTCGAGTTAGGTGGCTGGCTTTCAGCCTCCACGCACAACCCGGGGCAATGCTACTAGCCCCATAACCATGATGTGATTTGTGAGCTGCCTTCGGTACCGACCTGTCTCTACCCCGATTTTCCGAAGTGGAACCAGTCCTGTGGCTCTCACCCAAACTAAACCCGAAACTTCTTCCTCCCACAGAGAGGTCATTGGAAGCTAAAACCCTGTTTCTGGACACTGTTGTTTGTTCGAGTAGAACCCTACTGATTAGACTTCAATGCAAAAGTAGGGCCGCTGTGCTAGCTTAGTCAAACACATGGGGAGTGTTGTTCTGCCTTTTGCTGGGGCCTGAGTTTCACTCGTGAAAAGGTTTGGAATCCCTTTCAGTGCTCTCACGCACGCACACAACAAAATGCTTCCGCCCTCAGTAGCGGCTGTTGTCGCTGAAGCACGGATTCTCTACCGAGGTTTCCTTCGTGTTAGGTGGCTGACTTTCAGCCTGCACGCTCCCCCGTGGCCACGCTCCTAGCCCCATAAACATGATGTGATTTGTGAGCTGCCTTCTGTTCCGGCCTGTCTCTACCCCGATTTTACGAAATGGAACCCATCCCCAGGCTCTCACACACAGTACACCCTAAACGGCTTCCTCCCACAGAGAGGTCGTCGGAAGCTAAAACCCTGTTTCTGTACACGGTTGTTTGTTCGAGTTAGAACCCTACCGATTAGACTTCAATGCAAAAGTAGGGCCGCAGTGCATGCTAGGTCAAACACACCGGGAGTCTTGTCCTGCCTTTTGGTGGGGCCTGAGTCTCATTCGTAAGAGCTTTAGACTCCCTGGCAGTGCTCTCACGCACGCACACAACAAAATGCTTCCACCCTCCGGAGCGGCTCTTTTTGCTGAAGCACGGATTCTCTAGCGAGTTTTTCCTTCGAGGTAGGTGGCTGAATTTCAGCCTGCACGCTCCCCTGGGGCACCGCTACTAGCCCCATAACCATGATGTGATTTGTGAGCTGCCTTCTGTACCGGCCTGTCTCTACCCCGATTTTACGAAATGGAACTCATCCCCAGGCTCTCACCCACAGTACACCCTAAACGGCTTCCTCCCACAGAGAGGTCGTCGGAAGATAAAACAGTGTTTCTGTACACTCTTGTTTCTTCGAGTTAGAATTCTAGCGATTCGACTTCTATGCAAAAGTAGGGCCGCTGTGCTAGCTAAATGAAACACACCGGGAGTCTTGTCTTGCCTTTGCTGGGGCCTGAGTCTCACTCGTAATGAGCTTTGGACTCCCTTGCAGTGCTCTCAGGCATGCACACAACAAAATGCTTCCACCCTCAGGGGCGGCTGTTTTCAATAAGCACGGATTCTGTACCGAGTTTTTCCTTCGAGTTAGGTGGCTGGCTTTCAGGCTGCACGCACCCCCTGGGCAATGCTACTAGCCCCATAACCATGATTTGATTGGTGAGCTGCCATTTGTACGGGCCTGTCTCTACCCCGATTTTACAAAATGGAACAAGTCCCGTGACTCTCATCCACACTACACCCTAAACGGCTTCCACGCACAGGGAGGTCTTCGGAAGCTAAAACACTGTTTCTGTACACTGTTCTTTCTTCCAGTTGGAACGCTTGCGATTAGATTTCCATGCAAAAGTAGGGCCGCAGTGCTAGCTAAAACAAACACATGGGGAGTCTTGTCCTGCCTTTGGCTGGGGCCTGAGTCGCGCTCGTAAAAAGCTTCGTACTCCCTTGCAGTGCTCGCACCCACGCACACAACTAAAGGATTCCACCCTCAGGAGCGGCTGTTTTCAATGAAGCACAGGTTCTCTACCGAGGTTTTCCTTCGAGATGGGTGGCTGAATATCAGCCTGCGCACTCCGCGGGGGCAACGCTACTAGCCCCATAACCATGATTTGATTTGTGAGCTGCCATTTGTACGGGCCTGTCTCTACCCCGATTTTACGAAATGGCACCAGTCCCGTGACTCTCACCCACACTACACCCTAAACTGCTTCCTCCCACAGAGAGGTCGTCGGAAGCTAAAACACTGTTTCTGTACCCTGTTGGTTCTTCGAGTTAGAATGCTAGCGATTAGACTTCCATGCAAAAGTAGGGCCGCTGTGCTAGCTAAATGAAACACACCGGGAGTCTTGTCTTGCCTTTGATGGGGCCTGAGTCTCACGCGTAAAGAGCTTTGGACTCCCTTGCAGTGCTCTCAGGCATGCGCACAACAAAATGCTTCCACCCTCAGGAGGGGCTGTTTTCAATGAAGCACAGATCCTCTACCGAGTTTTTCCTTCGAGTTAGGTGGCTGGCTTTCAGCCTCCACGCACAACCCGGGGCAATGCTACTAGCCCCATAACCATGATGTGATTTGTGAGCTGCCTTCGGTACCGACCTGTCTCTACCCCGATTTTCCGAAGTGGAACCAGTCCTGTGGCTCTCACCCAAACTAAACCCGAAACTTCTTCCTCCCACAGAGAGGTCATTGGAAGCTAAAACCCTGTTTCTGGACACTGTTGTTTGTTCGAGTAGAACCCTACTGATTAGACTTCAATGCAAAAGTAGGGCCGCTGTGCTAGCTTAGTCAAACACATGGGGAGTGTTGTTCTGCCTTTTGCTGGGGCCTGAGTTTCACTCGTGAAAAGGTTTGGAATCCCTTTCAGTGCTCTCACGCACGCACAGAACAAAATGCTTCCGCCCTCAGTAGCGGCTGTTGTCGCTGAAGCACGGATTCTCTACCGAGGTTTCCTTCGTGTTAGGTGGCTGACTTTCAGCCTGCACGCTCCCCCGTGGCCACGCTCCTAGCCCCATAAACATGATGTGATTTGTGAGCTGCCTTCTGTTCCGGCCTGTCTCTACCCCGATTTTACGAAATGGAACCCATCCCCAGGCTCTCACACACAGTACACCCTAAACGGCTTCCTCCCACAGAGAGGTCGTCGGAAGCTAAAACCCTGTTTCTGTACACGGTTGTTTGTTCGAGTTAGAACCCTACCGATTAGACTTCAATGCAAAAGTAGGGCCGCAGTGCATGCTAGGTCAAACACACCGGGAGTCTTGTCCTGCCTTTTGGTGGGGCCTGAGTCTCATTCGTAAGAGCTTTAGACTCCCTGGCAGTGCTCTCACGCACGCACACAACAAAATGCTTCCACCCTCCGGAGCGGCTCTTTTTGCTGAAGCACGGATTCTCTAGCGAGTTTTTCCTTCGAGGTAGGTGGCTGAATTTCAGCCTGCACGCTCCCCTGGGGCACCGCTACTAGCCCCATAACCATGATGTGATTTGTGAGCTGCCTTCTGTACCGGCCTGTCTCTACCCCGATTTTACGAAATGGAACTCATCCCCAGGCTCTCACCCACAGTACACCCTAAACGGCTTCCTCCCACAGAGAGGTCGTCGGAAGATAAAACAGTGTTTCTGTACACTCTTGTTTCTTCGAGTTAGAATTCTAGCGATTCGACTTCTATGCAAAAGTAGGGCCGCTGTGCTAGCTAAATGAAACACACCGGGAGTCTTGTCTTGCCTTTGCTGGGGCCTGAGTCTCACTCGTAATGAGCTTTGGACTCCCTTGCAGTGCTCTCAGGCATGCACACAACAAAATGCTTCCACCCTCAGGGGCGGCTGTTTTCAATAAGCACGGATTCTGTACCGAGTTTTTCCTTCGAGTTAGGTGGCTGGCTTTCAGGCTGCACGCACCCCCTGGGCAATGCTACTAGCCCCATAACCATGATTTGATTGGTGAGCTGCCATTTGTACGGGCCTGTCTCTACCCCGATTTTACAAAATGGAACAAGTCCCGTGACTCTCATCCACACTACACCCTAAACGGCTTCCACGCACAGGGAGGTCTTCGGAAGCTAAAACACTGTTTCTGTACACTGTTCTTTCTTCCAGTTGGAACGCTTGCGATTAGATTTCCATGCAAAAGTAGGGCCGCAGTGCTAGCTAAAACAAACACATGGGGAGTCTTGTCCTGCCTTTGGCTGGGGCCTGAGTCGCGCTCGTAAAAAGCTTCGTACTCCCTTGCAGTGCTCGCACCCACGCACACAACTAAAGGATTCCACCCTCAGGAGCGGCTGTTTTCAATGAAGCACAGGTTCTCTACCGAGGTTTTCCTTCGAGATGGGTGGCTGAATATCAGCCTGCGCACTCCGCGGGGGCAACGCTACTAGCCCCATAACCATGATTTGATTTGTGAGCTGCCATTTGTACGGGCCTGTCTCTACCCCGATTTTACGAAATGGCACCAGTCCCGTGACTCTCACCCACACTACACCCTAAACTGCTTCCTCCCACAGAGAGGTCGTCGGAAGCTAAAACACTGTTTCTGTACCCTGTTGGTTCTTCGAGTTAGAATGCTAGCGATTAGACTTCCATGCAAAAGTAGGGCCGCTGTGCTAGCTAAATGAAACACACCGGGAGTCTTGTCTTGCCTTTGATGGGGCCTGAGTCTCACGCGTAAAGAGCTTTGGACTCCCTTGCAGTGCTCTCAGGCATGCGCACAACAAAATGCTTCCACCCTCAGGAGGGGCTGTTTTCAATGAAGCACAGATCCTCTACCGAGTTTTTCCTTCGAGTTAGGTGGCTGGCTTTCAGCCTCCACGCACAACCCGGGGCAATGCTACTAGCCCCATAACCATGATGTGATTTGTGAGCTGCCTTCGGTACCGACCTGTCTCTACCCCGATTTTCCGAAGTGGAACCAGTCCTGTGGCTCTCACCCAAACTAAACCCGAAACTTCTTCCTCCCACAGAGAGGTCATTGGAAGCTAAAACCCTGTTTCTGGACACTGTTGTTTGTTCGAGTAGAACCCTACTGATTAGACTTCAATGCAAAAGTAGGGCCGCTGTGCTAGCTTAGTCAAACACATGGGGAGTGTTGTTCTGCCTTTTGCTGGGGCCTGAGTTTCACTCGTGAAAAGGTTTGGAATCCCTTTCAGTGCTCTCACGCACGCACACAACAAAATGCTTCCGCCCTCAGTAGCGGCTGTTGTCGCTGAAGCACGGATTCTCTACCGAGGTTTCCTTCGTGTTAGGTGGCTGACTTTCAGCCTGCACGCTCCCCCGTGGCCACGCTCCTAGCCCCATAAACATGATGTGATTTGTGAGCTGCCTTCTGTTCCGGCCTGTCTCTACCCCGATTTTACGAAATGGAACCCATCCCCAGGCTCTCACACACAGTACACCCTAAACGGCTTCCTCCCACAGAGAGGTCGTCGGAAGCTAAAACCCTGTTTCTGTACACGGTTGTTTGTTCGAGTTAGAACCCTACCGATTAGACTTCAATGCAAAAGTAGGGCCGCAGTGCATGCTAGGTCAAACACACCGGGAGTCTTGTCCTGCCTTTTGGTGGGGCCTGAGTCTCATTCGTAAGAGCTTTAGACTCCCTGGCAGTGCTCTCACGCACGCACACAACAAAATGCTTCCACCCTCCGGAGCGGCTCTTTTTGCTGAAGCACGGATTCTCTAGCGAGTTTTTCCTTCGAGGTAGGTGGCTGAAATTCAGCCTGCACGCTCCCCTGGGGCACCGCTACTAGCCCCATAACCATGATGTGATTTGTGAGCTGCCTTCTGTACCGGCCTGTCTCTACCCCGATTTTACGAAATGGAACTCATCCCCAGGCTCTCACCCACAGTACACCCTAAACGGCTTCCTCCCACAGAGAGGTCGTCGGAAGATAAAACAGTGTTTCTGTACACTCTTGTTTCTTCGAGTTAGAATTCTAGCGATTCGACTTCTATGCAAAAGTAGGGCCGCTGTGCTAGCTTAGTCAAACACATGGGGAGTGTTGTTCTGCCTTTTGCTGGGGCCTGAGTTTCACTCGTGAAAAGGTTTGGAATCCCTTTCAGTGCTCTCACGCACGCACACAACAAAATGCTTCCGCCCTCAGTAGCGGCTGTTGTCGCTGAAGCACGGATTCTCTACCGAGGTTTCCTTCGTGTTAGGTGGCTGACTTTCAGCCTGCACGCTCCCCCGTGGCCACGCTCCTAGCCCCATAAACATGATGTGATTTGTGAGCTGCCTTCTGTTCCGGCCTGTCTCTACCCCGATTTTACGAAATGGAACCCATCCCCAGGCTCTCACACACAGTACACCCTAAACGGCTTCCTCCCACAGAGAGGTCGTCGGAAGCTAAAACCCTGTTTCTGTACACGGTTGTTTGTTCGAGTTAGAACCCTACCGATTAGACTTCAATGCAAAAGTAGGGCCGCAGTGCATGCTAGGTCAAACACACCGGGAGTCTTGTCCTGCCTTTTGGTGGGGCCTGAGTCTCATTCGTAAGAGCTTTAAACTCCCTGGCAGTGCTCTCACGCACGCACACAACAAAATGCTTCCACCCTCCGGAGCGGCTCTTTTTGCTGAAGCACGGATTCTCTAGCGAGTTTTTCCTTCGAGGTAGGTGGCTGAATTTCAGCCTGCACGCTCCCCTGGGGCACCGCTACTAGCCCCATAACCATGATGTGATTTGTGAGCTGCCTTCTGTACCGGCCTGTCTCTACCCCGATTTTACGAAATGGAACTCATCCCCAGGCTCTCACCCACAGTACACCCTAAACGGCTTCCTCCCACAGAGAGGTCGTCGGAAGATAAAACAGTGTTTCTGTACACTCTTGTTTCTTCGAGTTAGAATTCTAGCGATTCGACTTCTATGCAAAAGTAGGGCCGCTGTGCTAGCTAAATGAAACACACCGGGAGTCTTGTCTTGCCTTTGCTGGGGCCTGAGTCTCACTCGTAATGAGCTTTGGACTCCCTTGCAGTGCTCTCAGGCATGCACACAACAAAATGCTTCCACCCTCAGGGGCGGCTGTTTTCAATAAGCACGGATTCTGTACCGAGTTTTTCCTTCGAGTTAGGTGGCTGGCTTTCAGGCTGCACGCACCCCCTGGGCAATGCTACTAGCCCCATAACCATGATTTGATTGGTGAGCTGCCATTTGTACGGGCCTGTCTCTACCCCGATTTTACAAAATGGAACAAGTCCCGTGACTCTCATCCACACTACACCCTAAACGGTTTCCACGCACAGGGAGGTCTTCGGAAGCTAAAACACTGTTTCTGTACACTGTTCTTTCTTCCAGTTGGAACGCTTGCGATTAGATTTCCATGCAAAAGTAGGGCCGCGGTGCTAGCTAAAACAAACACATGGGGAGTCTTGTCCTGCCTTTGGCTGGGGCCTGAGTCGCGCTCGTAAAAAGCTTCGTACTCCCTTGCAGTGCTCGCACCCACGCACACAACTAAAGGATTCCACCCTCAGGAGCGGCTGTTTTCAATGAAGCACAGGTTCTCTACCGAGTTTTTCCTTCGAGATGGGTGGCTGAATATCAGCCTGCGCACTCCGCGGGGGCAACGCTACTAGCCCCATAACCATGATTTGATTTGTGAGCTGCCATTTGTACGGGCCTGTCTCTACCCCGATTTTACGAAATGGCACCAGTCCCGTGACTCTCACCCACACTACACCCTAAACTGCTTCCTCCCACAGAGAGGTCGTCGGAAGCTAAAACACTGTTTCTGTACCCTGTTGGTTCTTCGAGTTAGAATGCTAGCGATTAGACTTCCATGCAAAAGTAGGGCCGCTGTGCTAGCTAAATGAAACACACCGGGAGTCTTGTCTTGCCTTTGATGGGGCCTGAGTCTCACGCGTAAAGAGCTTTGGACTCCCTTGCAGTGCTCTCAGGCATGCGCACAACAAAATGCTTCCACCCTCAGGAGGGGCTGTTTTCAATGAAGCACAGATCCTCTACCGAGTTTTTCCTTCGAGTTAGGTGGCTGGCTTTCAGCCTCCATGCACAACCCGGGGCAATGCTACTAGCCCCATAACCATGATGTGATTTGTGAGCTGCCTTCGGTACCGACCTGTCTCTACCCCGATTTTCCGAAGTGGAACCAGTCCTGTGGCTCTCACCCAAACTAAACCCGAAACTTCTTCCTCCCACAGAGAGGTCATTGGAAGCTAAAACCCTGTTTCTGGACACTGTTGTTTGTTCGAGTAGAACCCTACTGATTAGACTTCAATGCAAAAGTAGGGCCGCTGTGCTAGCTTAGTCAAACACATGGGGAGTGTTGTTCTGCCTTTTGCTGGGGCCTGAGTTTCACTCGTGAAAAGGTTTGGAATCCCTTTCAGTGCTCTCACGCACGCACACAACAAAATGCTTCCGCCCTCAGTAGCGGCTGTTGTCGCTGAAGCACGGATTCTCTACCGAGGTTTCCTTCGTGTTAGGTGGCTGACTTTCAGCCTGCACGCTCCCCCGTGGCCACGCTCCTAGCCCCATAAACATGATGTGATTTGTGAGCTGCCTTCTGTTCCGGCCTGTCTCTACCCCGATTTTACGAAATGGAACCCATCCCCAGGCTCTCACACACAGTACACCCTAAACGGCTTCCTCCCACAGAGAGGTCGTCGGAAGCTAAAACCCTGTTTCTGTACACGGTTGTTTGTTCGAGTTAGAACCCTACCGATTAGACTTCAATGCAAAAGTAGGGCCGCAGTGCATGCTAGGTCAAACACACCGGGAGTCTTGTCCTGCCTTTTGGTGGGGCCTGAGTCTCATTCGTAAGAGCTTTAGACTCCCTGGCAGTGCTCTCACGCACGCACACAACAAAATGCTTCCACCCTCCGGAGCGGCTCTTTTTGCTGAAGCACGGATTCTCTAGCGAGTTTTTCCTTCGAGGTAGGTGGCTGAATTTCAGCCTGCACGCTCCCCTGGGGCACCGCTACTAGCCCCATAACCATGATGTGATTTGTGAGCTGCCTTCTGTACCGGCCTGTCTCTACCCCGATTTTACGAAATGGAACTCATCCCCAGGCTCTCACCCACAGTACACCCTAAACGGCTTCCTCCCACAGAGAGGTCGTCGGAAGATAAAACAGTGTTTCTGTACACTCTTGTTTCTTCGAGTTAGAATTCTAGCGATTCGACTTCTATGCAAAAGTAGGGCCGCTGTGCTAGCTAAATGAAACACACCGGGAGTCTTGTCTTGCCTTTGCTGGGGCCTGAGTCTCACTCGTAATGAGCTTTGGACTCCCTTGCAGTGCTCTCAGGCATGCACACAACAAAATGCTTCCACCCTCAGGGGCGGCTGTTTTCAATAAGCACGGATTCTGTACCGAGTTTTTCCTTCGAGTTAGGTGGCTGGCTTTCAGGCTGCACGCACCCCCTGGGCAATGCTACTAGCCCCATAACCATGATTTGATTGGTGAGCTGCCATTTGTACGGGCCTGTCTCTACCCCGATTTTACAAAATGGAACAAGTCCCGTGACTCTCATCCACACTACACCCTAAACGGCTTCCACGCACAGGGAGGTCTTCGGAAGCTAAAACACTGTTTCTGTACACTGTTCTTTCTTCCAGTTGGAACGCTTGCGATTAGATTTCCATGCAAAAGTAGGGCCGCGGTGCTAGCTAAAACAAACACATGGGGAGTCTTGTCCTGCCTTTGGCTGGGGCCTGAGTCGCGCTCGTAAAAAGCTTCGTACTCCCTTGCAGTGCTCGCACCCACGCACACAACTAAAGGATTCCACCCTCAGGAGCGGCTGTTTTCAATGAAGCACAGGTTCTCTACCGAGTTTTTCCTTCGAGATGGGTGGCTGAATATCAGCCTGCGCACTCCGCGGGGGCAACGCTACTAGCCCCATAACCATGATTTGATTTGTGAGCTGCCATTTGTACGGGCCTGTCTCTACCCCGATTTTACGAAATGGCACCAGTCCCGTGACTCTCACCCACACTACACCCTAAACTGCTTCCTCCCACAGAGAGGTCGTCGGAAGCTAAAACACTGTTTCTGTACCCTGTTGGTTCTTCGAGTTAGAATGCTAGCGATTAGACTTCCATGCAAAAGTAGGGCCGCTGTGCTAGCTAAATGAAACACACCGGGAGTCTTGTCTTGCCTTTGATGGGGCCTGAGTCTCACGCGTAAAGAGCTTTGGACTCCCTTGCAGTGCTCTCAGGCATGCGCACAACAAAATGCTTCCACCCTCAGGAGGGGCTGTTTTCAATGAAGCACAGATCCTCTACCGAGTTTTTCCTTCGAGTTAGGTGGCTGGCTTTCAGCCTCCACGCACAACCCGGGGCAATGCTACTAGCCCCATAACCATGATGTGATTTGTGAGCTGCCTTCGGTACCGACCTGTCTCTACCCCGATTTTCCGAAGTGGAACCAGTCCTGTGGCTCTCACCCAAACTAAACCCGAAACTTCTTCCTCCCACAGAGAGGTCATTGGAAGCTAAAACCCTGTTTCTGGACACTGTTGTTTGTTCGAGTAGAACCCTACTGATTAGACTTCAATGCAAAAGTAGGGCCGCTGTGCTAGCTTAGTCAAACACATGGGGAGTGTTGTTCTGCCTTTTGCTGGGGCCTGAGTTTCACTCGTGAAAAGGTTTGGAATCCCTTTCAGTGCTCTCACGCACGCACACAACAAAATGCTTCCGCCCTCAGTAGCGGCTGTTGTCGCTGAAGCACGGATTCTCTACCGAGGTTTCCTTCGTGTTAGGTGGCTGACTTTCAGCCTGCACGCTCCCCCGTGGCCACGCTCCTAGCCCCATAAACATGATGTGATTTGTGAGCTGCCTTCTGTTCCGGCCTGTCTCTACCCCGATTTTACGAAATGGAACCCATCCCCAGGCTCTCACACACAGTACACCCTAAACGGCTTCCTCCCACAGAGAGGTCGTCGGAAGCTAAAACCCTGTTTCTGTACACGGTTGTTTGTTCGAGTTAGAACCCTACCGATTAGACTTCAATGCAAAAGTAGGGCCGCAGTGCATGCTAGGTCAAACACACTGGGAGTCTTGTCCTGCCTTTTGGTGGGGCCTGAGTCTCATTCGTAAGAGCTTTAGACTCCCTGGCAGTGCTCTCACGCACGCACACAACAAAATGCTTCCACCCTCCGGAGCGGCTCTTTTTGCTGAAGCACGGATTCTCTAGCGAGTTTTTCCTTCGAGGTAGGTGGCTGAATTTCAGCCTGCACGCTCCCCTGGGGCACCGCTACTAGCCCCATAACCATGATGTGATTTGTGAGCTGCCTTCTGTACCGGCCTGTCTCTACCCCGATTTTACGAAATGGAACTCATCCCCAGGCTCTCACCCACAGTACACCCTAAACGGCTTCCTCCCACAGAGAGGTCGTCGGAAGATAAAACAGTGTTTCTGTACACTCTTGTTTCTTCGAGTTAGAATTCTAGCGATTCGACTTCTATGCAAAAGTAGGGCCGCTGTGCTAGCTAAATGAAACACACCGGGAGTCTTGTCTTGCCTTTGCTGGGGCCTGAGTCTCACTCGTAATGAGCTTTGGACTCCCTTGCAGTGCTCTCAGGCATGCACACAACAAAATGCTTCCACCCTCAGGGGCGGCTGTTTTCAATAAGCACGGATTCTGTACCGAGTTTTTCCTTCGAGTTAGGTGGCTGGCTTTCAGGCTGCACGCACCCCCTGGGCAATGCTACTAGCCCCATAACCATGATTTGATTGGTGAGCTGCCATTTGTACGGGCCTGTCTCTACCCCGATTTTACAAAATGGAACAAGTCCCGTGACTCTCATCCACACTACACCCTAAACGGCTTCCACGCACAGGGAGGTCTTCGGAAGCTAAAACACTGTTTCTGTACACTGTTCTTTCTTCCAGTTGGAACGCTTGCGATTAGATTTCCATGCAAAAGTAGGGCCGCGGTGCTAGCTAAAACAAACCCATGGGGAGTCTTGTCCTGCCTTTGGCTGGTGCCTGAGTCGCGCTCGTAAAAAGCTTCGTACTCCCTTGCAGTGCTCGCACCCACGCACACAACTAAAGGATTCCACCCTCAGGAGCGGCTGTTTTCAATGAAGCACAGGTTCTCTACCGAGGTTTTCCTTCGAGATGGGTGGCTGAATATCAGCCTGCGCACTCCGCGGGGGCAACGCTACTAGCCCCATAACCATGATTTGATTTGTGAGCTGCCATTTGTACGGGCCTGTCTCTACCCCGATTTTACGAAATGGCACCAGTCCCGTGACTCTCACCCACACTACACCCTAAACTGCTTCCTCCCACAGAGAGGTCGTCGGAAGCTAAAACACTGTTTCTGTACCCTGTTGGTTCTTCGAGTTAGAATGCTAGCGATTAGACTTCCATGCAAAAGTAGGGCCGCTGTGCTAGCTAAATGAAACACACCGGGAGTCTTGTCTTGCCTTTGATGGGGCCTGAGTCTCACGCGTAAAGAGCTTTGGACTCCCTTGCAGTGCTCTCAGGCATGCGCACAACAAAATGCTTCCACCCTCAGGAGGGGCTGTTTTCAATGAAGCACAGATCCTCTACCGAGTTTTTCCTTCGAGTTAGGTGGCTGGCTTTCAGCCTCCACGCACAACCCGGGGCAATGCTACTAGCCCCATAACCATGATGTGATTTGTGAGCTGCCTTCGGTACCGACCTGTCTCTACCCCGATTTTCCGAAGTGGAACCAGTCCTGTGGCTCTCACCCAAACTAAACCCGAAACTTCTTCCTCCCACAGAGAGGTCATTGGAAGCTAAAACCCTGTTTCTGGACACTGTTGTTTGTTCGAGTAGAACCCTACTGATTAGACTTCAATGCAAAAGTAGGGCCGCTGTGCTAGCTTAGTCAAACACATGGGGAGTGTTGTTCTGCCTTTTGCTGGGGCCTGAGTTTCACTCGTGAAAAGGTTTGGAATCCCTTTCAGTGCTCTCACGCACGCACACAACAAAATGCTTCCGCCCTCAGTAGCGGCTGTTGTCGCTGAAGCACGGATTCTCTACCGAGGTTTCCTTCGTGTTAGGTGGCTGACTTTCAGCCTGCACGCTCCCCCGTGGCCACGCTCCTAGCCCCATAAACATGATGTGATTTGTGAGCTGCCTTCTGTTCCGGCCTGTCTCTACCCCGATTTTACGAAATGGAACCCATCCCCAGGCTCTCACACACAGTACACCCTAAACGGCTTCCTCCCACAGAGAGGTCGTCGGAAGCTAAAACCCTGTTTCTGTACACGGTTGTTTGTTCGAGTTAGAACCCTACCGATTAGACTTCAATGCAAAAGTAGGGCCGCAGTGCATGCTAGGTCAAACACACCGGGAGTCTTGTCCTGCCTTTTGGTGGGGCCTGAGTCTCATTCGTAAGAGCTTTAGACTCCCTGGCAGTGCTCTCACGCACGCACACAACAAAATGCTTCCACCCTCCGGAGCGGCTCTTTTTGCTGAAGCACGGATTCTCTAGCGAGTTTTTCCTTCGAGGTAGGTGGCTGAATTTCAGCCTGCACGCTCCCCTGGGGCACCGCTACTAGCCCCATAACCATGATGTGATTTGTGAGCTGCCTTCTGTACCGGCCTGTCTCTACCCCGATTTTACGAAATGGAACTCATCCCCAGGCTCTCACCCACAGTACACCCTAAACGGCTTCCTCCCACAGAGAGGTCGTCGGAAGATAAAACAGTGTTTCTGTACACTCTTGTTTCTTCGAGTTAGAATTCTAGCGATTCGACTTCTATGCAAAAGTAGGGCCGCTGTGCTAGCTAAATGAAACACACCGGGAGTCTTGTCTTGCCTTTGCTGGGGCCTGAGTCTCACTCGTAATGAGCTTTGGACTCCCTTGCAGTGCTCTCAGGCATGCACACAACAAAATGCTTCCACCCTCAGGGGCGGCTGTTTTCAATAAGCACGGATTCTGTACCGAGTTTTTCCTTCGAGTTAGGTGGCTGGCTTTCAGGCTGCACGCACCCCCTGGGTAATGCTACTAGCCCCATAACCATGATTTGATTGGTGAGCTGCCATTTGTACGGGCCTGTCTCTACCCCGATTTTACAAAATGGAACAAGTCCCGTGACTCTCATCCACACTACACCCTAAACGGCTTCCACGCACAGGGAGGTCTTCGGAAGCTAAAACACTGTTTCTGTACACTGTTCTTTCTTCCAGTTGGAACGCTTGCGATTAGATTTCCATGCAAAAGTAGGGCCGCGGTGCTAGCTAAAACAAACACATGGGGAGTCTTGTCCTGCCTTTGGCTGGGGCCTGAGTCGCGCTCGTAAAAAGCTTCGTACTCCCTTGCAGTGCTCGCACCCACGCACACAACTAAAGGATTCCACCCTCAGGAGCGGCTGTTTTCAATGAAGCACAGGTTCTCTACCGAGTTTTTCCTTCGAGATGGGTGGCTGAATATCAGCCTGCGCACTCCGCGGGGGCAACGCTACTAGCCCCATAACCATGATTTGATTTGTGAGCTGCCATTTGTACGGGCCTGTCTCTACCCCGATTTTACGAAATGGCACCAGTCCCGTGACTCTCACCCACACTACACCCTAAACTGCTTCCTCCCACAGAGAGGTCGTCGGAAGCTAAAACACTGTTTCTGTACCCTGTTGGTTCTTCGAGTTAGAATGCTAGCGATTAGACTTCCATGCAAAAGTAGGGCCGCTGTGCTAGCTAAATGAAACACACCGGGAGTCTTGTCTTGCCTTTGATGGGGCCTGAGTCTCACGCGTAAAGAGCTTTGGACTCCCTTGCAGTGCTCTCAGGCATGCGCACAACAAAATGCTTCCACCCTCAGGAGGGGCTGTTTTCAATGAAGCACAGATCCTCTACCGAGTTTTTCCTTCGAGTTAGGTGGCTGGCTTTCAGCCTCCACGCACAACCCGGGGCAATGCTACTAGCCCCATAACCATGATGTGATTTGTGAGCTGCCTTCTGTACCGACCTGTCTCTACCCCGATTTTCCGAAGTGGAACCAGTCCTGTGGCTCTCACCCAAACTAAACCCGAAACTTCTTCCTCCCACAGAGAGGTCATTGGAAGCTAAAACCCTGTTTCTGGACACTGTTGTTTGTTCGAGTAGAACCCTACTGATTAGACTTCAATGCAAAAGTAGGGCCGCTGTGCTAGCTTAGTCAAACACATGGGGAGTGTTGTTCTGCCTTTTGCTGGGGCCTGAGTTTCACTCGTGAAAAGGTTTGGAATCCCTTTCAGTGCTCTCACGCACGCACACAACAAAATGCTTCCGCCCTCAGTAGCGGCTGTTGTCGCTGAAGCACGGATTCTCTACCGAGGTTTCCTTCGTGTTAGGTGGCTGACTTTCAGCCTGCACGCTCCCCCGTGGCCACGCTCCTAGCCCCATAAACATGATGTGATTTGTGAGCTGCCTTCTGTTCCGGCCTGTCTCTACCCCGATTTTACGAAATGGAACCCATCCCCAGGCTCTCACACACAGTACACCCTAAACGGCTTCCTCCCACAGAGAGGTCGTCGGAAGCTAAAACCCTGTTTCTGTACACGGTTGTTTGTTCGAGTTAGAACCCTACCGATTAGACTTCAATGCAAAAGTAGGGCCGCAGTGCATGCTAGGTCAAACACACCGGGAGTCTTGTCCTGCCTTTTGGTGGGGCCTGAGTCTCATTCGTAAGAGCTTTAGACTCCCTGGCAGTGCTCTCACGCACGCACACAACAAAATGCTTCCACCCTCCGGAGCGGCTCTTTTTGCTGAAGCACGGATTCTCTAGCGAGTTTTTCCTTCGAGGTAGGTGGCTGAATTTCAGCCTGCACGCTCCCCTGGGGCAACGCTACTAGCCCCATAACCATGATGTGATTTGTGAGCTGCCTTCTGTACCGGCCTGTCTCTACCCCGATTTTACGAAATGGAACTCATCCCCAGGCTCTCACCCACAGTACACCCTAAACGGCTTCCTCCCACAGAGAGGTCGTCGGAAGATAAAACAGTGTTTCTGTACACTCTTGTTTCTTCGAGTTAGAATTCTAGCGATTCGACTTCTATGCAAAAGTAGGGCCGCTGTGCTAGCTAAATGAAACACACCGGGAGTCTTGTCTTGCCTTTGCTGGGGGCTGAGTCTCACTCGTAATGAGCTTTGGACTCCCTTGCAGTGCTCTCAGGCATGCACACAACAAAATGCTTCCACCCTCAGGGGCGGCTGTTTTCAATAAGCACGGATTCTGTACCGAGTTTTTCCTTCGAGTTAGGTGGCTGGCTTTCAGGCTGCACGCACCCCCTGGGCAATGCTACTAGCCCCATAACCATGATTTGATTGGTGAGCTGCCATTTGTACGGGCCTGTCTCTACCCCGATTTTACAAAATGGAACAAGTCCCGTGACTCTCATCCACACTACACCCTAAACGGCTTCCACGCACAGGGAGGTCTTCGGAAGCTAAAACACTGTTTCTGTACACTGTTCTTTCTTCCAGTTGGAACGCTTGCGATTAGATTTCCATGCAAAAGTAGGGCCGCGGTGCTAGCTAAAACAAACACATGGGGAGTCTTGTCCTGCCTTTGGCTGGGGCCTGAGTCGCGCTCGTAAAAAGCTTCGTACTCCCTTGCAGTGCTCGCACCCACGCACACAACTAAAGGATTCCACCCTCAGGAGCGGCTGTTTTCAATGAAGCACAGGTTCTCTACCGAGTTTTTCCTTCGAGATGGGTGGCTGAATATCAGCCTGCGCACTCCGCGGGGGCAACGCTACTAGCCCCATAACCATGATTTGATTTGTGAGCTGCCATTTGTACGGGCCTGTCTCTACCCCGATTTTACGAAATGGCACCAGTCCCGTGACTCTCACCCACACTACACCCTAAACTGCTTCCTCCCACAGAGAGGTCGTCGGAAGCTAAAACACTGTTTCTGTACCCTGTTGGTTCTTCGAGTTAGAATGCTAGCGATTAGACTTCCATGCAAAAGTAGGGCCGCTGTGCTAGCTAAATGAAACACACCGGGAGTCTTGTCTTGCCTTTGATGGGGCCTGAGTCTCACGCGTAAAGAGCTTTGGACTCCCTTGCAGTGCTCTCAGGCATGCGCACAACAAAATGCTTCCACCCTCAGGAGGGGCTGTTTTCAATGAAGCACAGATCCTCTACCGAGTTTTTCCTTCGAGTTAGGTGGCTGGCTTTCAGCCTCCACTCACAACCCGGGGCAATGCTACTAGCCCCATAACCATGATGTGATTTGTGAGCTGCCTTCGGTACCGACCTGTCTCTACCCCGATTTTCCGAAGTGGAACCAGTCCTGTGGCTCTCACCCAAACTAAACCCGAAACTTCTTCCTCCCACAGAGAGGTCATTGGAAGCTAAAACCCTGTTTCTGGACACTGTTGTTTGTTCGAGTAGAACCCTACTGATTAGACTTCAATGCAAAAGTAGGGCCGCTGTGCTAGCTTAGTCAAACACATGGGGAGTGTTGTTCTGCCTTTTGCTGGGGCCTGAGTTTCACTCGTGAAAAGGTTTGGAATCCCTTTCAGTGCTCTCACGCACGCACACAACAAAATGCTTCCGCCCTCAGTAGCGGCTGTTGTCGCTGAAGCACGGATTCTCTACCGAGGTTTCCTTCGTGTTAGGTGGCTGACTTTCAGCCTGCACGCTCCCCCGTGGCCACGCTCCTAGCCCCATAAACATGATGTGATTTGTGAGCTGCCTTCTGTTCCGGCCTGTCTCTACCCCGATTTTACGAAATGGAACCCATCCCCAGGCTCTCACACACAGTACACCCTAAACGGCTTCCTCCCACAGAGAGGTCGTCGGAAGCTAAAACCCTGTTTCTGTACACGGTTGTTTGTTCGAGTTAGAACCCTACCGATTAGACTTCAATGCAAAAGTAGGGCCGCAGTGCATGCTAGGTCAAACACACCGGGAGTCTTGTCCTGCCTTTTGGTGGGGCCTGAGTCTCATTCGTAAGAGCTTTAGACTCCCTGGCAGTGCTCTCACGCACGCACACAACAAAATGCTTCCACCCTCCGGAGCGGCTCTTTTTGCTGAAGCACGGATTCTCTAGCGAGTTTTTCCTTCGAGGTAGGTGGCTGAATTTCAGCCTGCACGCTCCCCTGGGGCACCGCTACTAGCCCCATAACCATGATGTGATTTGTGAGCTGCCTTCTGTACCGGCCTGTCTCTACCCCGATTTTACGAAATGGAACTCATCCCCAGGCTCTCACCCACAGTACACCCTAAACGGCTTCCTCCCACAGAGAGGTCGTCGGAAGATAAAACAGTGTTTCTGTACACTCTTGTTTCTTCGAGTTAGAATTCTAGCGATTCGACTTCTATGCAAAAGTAGGGCCGCTGTGCTAGCTAAATGAAACACACCGGGAGTCTTGTCTTGCCTTTGCTGGGGCCTGAGTCTCACTCGTAATGAGCTTTGGACTCCCTTGCAGTGCTCTCAGGCATGCACACAACAAAATGCTTCCACCCTCAGGGGCGGCTGTTTTCAATAAGCACAGATTCTGTACCGAGTTTTTCCTTCGAGTTAGGTGGCTGGCTTTCAGGCTGCACGCACCCCCTGGGCAATGCTACTAGCCCCATAACCATGATTTGATTGGTGAGCTGCCATTTGTACGGGCCTGTCTCTACCCCGATTTTACAAAATGGAACAAGTCCCGTGACTCTCATCCACACTACACCCTAAACGGCTTCCACGCACAGGGAGGTCTTTGGAAGCTAAAACACTGTTTCTGTACACTGTTCTTTCTTCCAGTTGGAACGCTTGCGATTAGATTTCCATGCAAAAGTAGGGCCGCGGTGCTAGCTAAAACAAACACATGGGGAGTCTTGTCCTGCCTTTGGCTGGGGCCTGAGTCGCGCTCGTAAAAAGCTTCGTACTCCCTTGCAGTGCTCGCACCCACGCACACAACTAAAGGATTCCACCCTCAGGAGCGGCTGTTTTCAATGAAGCACAGGTTCTCTACCGAGGTTTTCCTTCGAGATGGGTGGCTGAATATCAGCCTGCGCACTCCGCGGGGGCAACGCTACTAGCCCCATAACCATGATTTGATTTGTGAGCTGCCATTTGTACGGGCCTGTCTCTACCCCGATTTTACGAAATGGCACCAGTCCCGTGACTCTCACCCACACTACACCCTAAACTGCTTCCTCCCACAGAGAGGTCGTCGGAAGCTAAAACACTGTTTCTGTACCCTGTTGGTTCTTCGAGTTAGAATGCTAGCGATTAGACTTCCATGCAAAAGTAGGGCCGCTGTGCTAGCTAAATGAAACACACCGGGAGTCTTGTCTTGCCTTTGATGGGGCCTGAGTCTCACGCGTAAAGAGCTTTGGACTCCCTTGCAGTGCTCTCAGGCATGCGCACAACAAAATGCTTCCACCCTCAGGAGGGGCTGTTTTCAATGAAGCACAGATCCTCTACCGAGTTTTTCCTTCGAGTTAGGTGGCTGGCTTTCAGCCTCCACGCACAACCCGGGGCAATGCTACTAGCCCCATAACCATGATGTGATTTGTGAGCTGCCTTCGGTACCGACCTGTCTCTACCCCGATTTTCCGAAGTGGAACCAGTCCTGTGGCTCTCACCCAAACTAAACCCGAAACTTCTTCCTCCCACAGAGAGGTCATTGGAAGCTAAAACCCTGTTTCTGGACACTGTTGTTTGTTCGAGTAGAACCCTACTGATTAGACTTCAATGCAAAAGTAGGGCCGCTGTGCTAGCTTAGTCAAACACATGGGGAGTGTTGTTCTGCCTTTTGCTGGGGCCTGAGTTTCACTCGTGAAAAGGTTTGGAATCCCTTTCAGTGCTCTCACGCACGCACACAACAAAATGCTTCCGCCCTCAGTAGCGGCTGTTGTCGCTGAAGCACGGATTCTCTACCGAGGTTTCCTTCGTGTTAGGTGGCTGACTTTCAGCCTGCACGCTCCCCCGTGGCCACGCTCCTAGCCCCATAAACATGATGTGATTTGTGAGCTGCCTTCTGTTCCGGCCTGTCTCTACCCCGATTTTACGAAATGGAACCCATCCCCAGGCTCTCACACACAGTACACCCTAAACGGCTTCCTCCCACAGAGAGGTCGTCGGAAGCTAAAACCCTGTTTCTGTACACGGTTGTTTGTTCGAGTTAGAACCCTACCGATTAGACTTCAATGCAAAAGTAGGGCCGCAGTGCATGCTAGGTCAAACACACCGGGAGTCTTGTCCTGCCTTTTGGTGGGGCCTGAGTCTCATTCGTAAGAGCTTTAGACTCCCTGGCAGTGCTCTCACGCACGCACACAACAAAATGCTTCCACCCTCCGGAGCGGCTCTTTTTGCTGAAGCACGGATTCTCTAGCGAGTTTTTCCTTCGAGGTAGGTGGCTGAATTTCAGCCTGCACGCTCCCCTGGGGCACCGCTACTAGCCCCATAACCATGATGTGATTTGTGAGCTGCCTTCTGTACCGGCCTGTCTCTACCCCGATTTTACGAAATGGAACTCATCCCCAGGCTCTCACCCACAGTACACCCTAAACGGCTTCCTCCCACAGAGAGGTCGTCGGAAGATAAAACAGTGTTTCTGTACACTCTTGTTTCTTCGAGTTAGAATTCTAGCGATTCGACTTCTATGCAAAAGTAGGGCCGCTGTGCTAGCTAAATGAAACACACCGGGAGTCTTGTCTTGCCTTTGCTGGGGCCTGAGTCTCACTCGTAATGAGCTTTGGACTCCCTTGCAGTGCTCTCAGGCATGCACACAACAAAATGCTTCCACCCTCAGGGGCGGCTGTTTTCAATAAGCACGGATTCTGTACCGAGTTTTTCCTTCGAGTTAGGTGGCTGGCTTTCAGGCTGCACGCACCCCCTGGGCAATGCTACTAGCCCCATAACCATGATTTGATTGGTGAGCTGCCATTTGTACGGGCCTGTCTCTACCCCGATTTTACAAAATGGAACAAGTCCCGTGACTCTCATCCACACTACACCCTAAACGGCTTCCACGCACAGGGAGGTCTTCGGAAGCTAAAACACTGTTTCTGTACACTGTTCTTTCTTCCAGTTGGAACGCTTGCGATTAGATTTCCATGCAAAAGTAGGGCCGCGGTGCTAGCTAAAACAAACACATGGGGAGTCTTGTCCTGCCTTTGGCTGGGGCCTGAGTCGCGCTCGTAAAAAGCTTCGTACTCCCTTGCAGTGCTCGCACCCACGCACACAACTAAAGGATTCCACCCTCAGGAGCGGCTGTTTTCAATGAAGCACAGGTTCTCTACCGAGGTTTTCCTTCGAGATGGGTGGCTGAATATCAGCCTGCGCACTCCGCGGGGGCAACGCTACTAGCCCCATAACCATGATTTGATTTGTGAGCTGCCATTTGTACGGGCCTGTCTCTACCCCGATTTTACGAAATGGCACCAGTCCCGTGACTCTCACCCACACTACACCCTAAACTGCTTCCTCCCACAGAGAGGTCGTCGGAAGCTAAAACACTGTTTCTGTACCCTGTTGGTTCTTCGAGTTAGAATGCTAGCGATTAGACTTCCATGCAAAAGTAGGGCCGCTGTGCTAGCTAAATGAAACACACCGGGAGTCTTGTCTTGCCTTTGATGGGGCCTGAGTCTCACGCGTAAAGAGCTTTGGACTCCCTTGCAGTGCTCTCAGGCATGCGCACAACAAAATGCTTCCACCCTCAGGAGGGGCTGTTTTCAATGAAGCACAGATCCTCTACCGAGTTTTTCCTTCGAGTTAGGTGGCTGGCTTTCAGCCTCCACGCACAACCCGGGGCAATGCTACTAGCCCCATAACCATGATGTGATTTGTGAGCTGCCTTCGGTACCGACCTGTCTCTACCCCGATTTTCCGAAGTGGAACCAGTCCTGTGGCTCTCACCCAAACTAAACCCGAAACTTCTTCCTCCCACAGAGAGGTCATTGGAAGCTAAAACCCTGTTTCTGGACACTGTTGTTTGTTCGAGTAGAACCCTACTGATTAGACTTCAATGCAAAAGTAGGGCCGCTGTGCTAGCTTAGTCAAACACATGGGGAGTGTTGTTCTGCCTTTTGCTGGGGCCTGAGTTTCACTCGTGAAAAGGTTTGGAATCCCTTTCAGTGCTCTCACGCACGCACACAACAAAATGCTTCCGCCCTCAGTAGCGGCTGTTGTCGCTGAAGCACGGATTCTCTACCGAGGTTTCCTTCGTGTTAGGTGGCTGACTTTCAGCCTGCACGCTCCCCCGTGGCCACGCTCCTAGCCCCATAAACATGATGTGATTTGTGAGCTGCCTTCTGTTCCGGCCTGTCTCTACCCCGATTTTACGAAATGGAACCCATCCCCAGGCTCTCACACACAGTACACCCTAAACGGCTTCCTCCCACAGAGAGGTCGTCGGAAGCTAAAACCCTGTTTCTGTACACGGTTGTTTGTTCGAGTTAGAACCCTACCGATTAGACTTCAATGCAAAAGTAGGGCCGCAGTGCATGCTAGGTCAAACACACCGGGAGTCTTGTCCTGCCTTTTGGTGGGGCCTGAGTCTCATTCGTAAGAGCTTTAGACTCCCTGGCAGTGCTCTCACGCACGCACACAACAAAATGCTTCCACCCTCCGGAGCGGCTCTTTTTGCTGAAGCACGGATTCTCTAGCGAGTTTTTCCTTCGAGGTAGGTGGCTGAATTTCAGCCTGCACGCTCCCCTGGGGCACCGCTACTAGCCCCATAACCATGATGTGATTTGTGAGCTGCCTTCTGTACCGGCCTGTCTCTACCCCGATTTTACGAAATGGAACTCATCCCCAGGCTCTCACCCACAGTACACCCTAAACGGCTTCCTCCCACAGAGAGGTCGTCGGAAGATAAAACAGTGTTTCTGTACACTCTTGTTTCTTCGAGTTAGAATTCTAGCGATTCGACTTCTATGCAAAAGTAGGGCCGCTGTGCTAGCTAAATGAAACACACCGGGAGTCTTGTCTTGCCTTTGCTGGGGCCTGAGTCTCACTCGTAATGAGCTTTGGACTCCCTTGCAGTGCTCTCAGGCATGCACACAACAAAATGCTTCCACCCTCAGGGGCGGCTGTTTTCAATAAGCACGGATTCTGTACCGAGTTTTTCCTTCGAGTTAGGTGGCTGGCTTTCAGGCTGCACGCACCCCCTGGGCAATGCTACTAGCCCCATAACCATGATTTGATTGGTGAGCTGCCATTTGTACGGGCCTGTCTCTACCCCGATTTTACAAAATGGAACAAGTCCCGTGACTCTCATCCACACTACACCCTAAACGGCTTCCACGCACAGGGAGGTCTTCGGAAGCTAAAACACTGTTTCTGTACACTGTTCTTTCTTCCAGTTGGAACGCTTGCGATTAGATTTCCATGCAAAAGTAGGGCCGCAGTGCTAGCTAAAACAAACACATGGGGAGTCTTGTCCTGCCTTTGGCTGGGGCCTGAGTCGCGCTCGTAAAAAGCTTCGTACTCCCTTGCAGTGCTCGCACCCACGCACACAACTAAAGGATTCCACCCTCAGGAGCGGCTGTTTTCAATGAAGCACAGGTTCTCTACCGAGTTTTTCCTTCGAGATGGGTGGCTGAATATCAGCCTGCGCACTCCGCGGGGGCAACGCTACTAGCCCCATAACCATGATTTGATTTGTGAGCTGCCATTTGTACGGGCCTGTCTCTACCCCGATTTTACGAAATGGCACCAGTCCCGTGACTCTCACCCACACTACACCCTAAACTGCTTCCTCCCACAGAGAGGTCGTCGGAAGCTAAAACACTGTTTCTGTACCCTGTTGGTTCTTCGAGTTAGAATGCTAGCGATTAGACTTCCATGCAAAAGTAGGGCCGCTGTGCTAGCTAAATGAAACACACCGGGAGTCTTGTCTTGCCTTTGATGGGGCCTGAGTCTCACGCGTAAAGAGCTTTGGACTCCTAGTGCTCTCAGGCATGCGCACAACAAAATGCTTCCACCCTCAGGAGGGGCTGTTTTCAATGAAGCACAGATCCTCTACCGAGTTTTTCCTTCGAGTTAGGTGGCTGGCTTTCAGCCTCCACGCACAACCCGGGGCAATGCTACTAGCCCCATAACCATGATGTGATTTGTGAGCTGCCTTCGGTACCGACCTGTCTCTACCCCGATTTTCCGAAGTGGAACCAGTCCTGTGGCTCTCACCCAAACTAAACCCGAAACTTCTTCCTCCCACAGAGAGGTCATTGGAAGCTAAAACCCTGTTTCTGGACACTGTTGTTTGTTCGAGTAGAACCCTACTGATTAGACTTCAATGCAAAAGTAGGGCCGCTGTGCTAGCTTAGTCAAACACATGGGGAGTGTTGTTCTGCCTTTTGCTGGGGCCTGAGTTTCACTCGTGAAAAGGTTTGGAATCCCTTTCAGTGCTCTCACGCACGCACACAACAAAATGCTTCCGCCCTCAGTAGCGGCTGTTGTCGCTGAAGCACGGATTCTCTACCGAGGTTTCCTTCGTGTTAGGTGGCTGACTTTCAGCCTGCACGCTCCCCCGTGGCCACGCTCCTAGCCCCATAAACATGATGTGATTTGTGAGCTGCCTTCTGTTCCGGCCTGTCTCTACCCCGATTTTACGAAATGGAACCCATCCCCAGGCTCTCACACACAGTACACCCTAAACGGCTTCCTCCCACAGAGAGGTCGTCGGAAGCTAAAACCCTGTTTCTGTACACGGTTGTTTGTTCGAGTTAGAACCCTACCGATTAGACTTCAATGCAAAAGTAGGGCCGCAGTGCATGCTAGGTCAAACACACCGGGAGTCTTGTCCTGCCTTTTGGTGGGGCCTGAGTCTCATTCGTAAGAGCTTTAGACTCCCTGGCAGTGCTCTCACGCACGCGCACAACAAAATGCTTCCACCCTCCGGAGCGGCTCTTTTTGCTGAAGCACGGATTCTCTAGCGAGTTTTTCCTTCGAGGTAGGTGGCTGAATTTCAGCCTGCACGCTCCCCTGGGGCACCGCTACTAGCCCCATAACCATGATGTGATTTGTGAGCTGCCTTCTGTACCGGCCTGTCTCTACCCCGATTTTACGAAATGGAACTCATCCCCAGGCTCTCACCCACAGTACACCCTAAACGGCTTCCTCCCACAGAGAGGTCGTCGGAAGATAAAACAGTGTTTCTGTACACTCTTGTTTCTTCGAGTTAGAATTCTAGCGATTCGACTTCTATGCAAAAGTAGGGCCGCTGTGCTAGCTAAATGAAACACACCGGGAGTCTTGTCTTGCCTTTGCTGGGGCCTGAGTCTCACTCGTAATGAGCTTTGGACTCCCTTGCAGTGCTCTCAGGCATGCACACAACAAAATGCTTCCACCCTCAGGGGCGGCTGTTTTCAATAAGCACGGATTCTGTACCGAGTTTTTCCTTCGAGTTAGGTGGCTGGCTTTCAGGCTGCACGCACCCCCTGGGCAATGCTACTAGCCCCATAACCATGATTTGATTGGTGAGCTGCCATTTGTACGGGCCTGTCTCTACCCCGATTTTACAAAATGGAACAAGTCCCGTGACTCTCATCCACACTACACCCTAAACGGCTTCCACGCACAGGGAGGTCTTCGGAAGCTAAAACACTGTTTCTGTACACTGTTCTTTCTTCCAGTTGGAACGCTTGCGATTAGATTTCCATGCAAAAGTAGGGCCGCAGTGCTAGCTAAAACAAACACATGGGGAGTCTTGTCCTGCCTTTGGCTGGGGCCTGAGTCGCGCTCGTAAAAAGCTTCGTACTCCCTTGCAGTGCTCGCACCCACGCACACAACTAAAGGATTCCACCCTCAGGAGCGGCTGTTTTCAATGAAGCACAGGTTCTCTACCGAGGTTTTCCTTCGAGATGGGTGGCTGAATATCAGCCTGCGCACTCCGCGGGGGCAACGCTACTAGCCCCATAACCATGATTTGATTTGTGAGCTGCCATTTGTACGGGCCTGTCTCTACCCCGATTTTACGAAATGGCACCAGTCCCGTGACTCTCACCCACACTACACCCTAAACTGCTTCCTCCCACAGAGAGGTCGTCGGAAGCTAAAACACTGTTTCTGTACCCTGTTGGTTCTTCGAGTTAGAATGCTAGCGATTAGACTTCCATGCAAAAGTAGGGCCGCTGTGCTAGCTAAATGAAACACACCGGGAGTCTTGTCTTGCCTTTGATGGGGCCTGAGTCTCACGCGTAAAGAGCTTTGGACTCCCTTGCAGTGCTCTCAGGCATGCGCACAACAAAATGCTTCCACCCTCAGGAGGGGCTGTTTTCAATGAAGCACAGATCCTCTACCGAGTTTTTCCTTCGAGTTAGGTGGCTGGCTTTCAGCCTCCACGCACAACCCGGGGCAATGCTACTAGCCCCATAACCATGATGTGATTTGTGAGCTGCCTTCGGTACCGACCTGTCTCTACCCCGATTTTCCGAAGTGGAACCAGTCCTGTGGCTCTCACCCAAACTAAACCCGAAACTTCTTCCTCCCACAGAGAGGTCATTGGAAGCTAAAACCCTGTTTCTGGACACTGTTGTTTGTTCGAGTAGAACCCTACTGATTAGACTTCAATGCAAAAGTAGGGCCGCTGTGCTAGCTTAGTCAAACACATGGGGAGTGTTGTTCTGCCTTTTGCTGGGGCCTGAGTTTCACTCGTGAAAAGGTTTGGAATCCCTTTCAGTGCTCTCACGCACGCACACAACAAAATGCTTCCGCCCTCAGTAGCGGCTGTTGTCGCTGAAGCACGGATTCTCTACCGAGGTTTCCTTCGTGTTAGGTGGCTGACTTTCAGCCTGCACGCTCCCCCGTGGCCACGCTCCTAGCCCCATAAACATGATGTGATTTGTGAGCTGCCTTCTGTTCCGGCCTGTCTCTACCCCGATTTTACGAAATGGAACCCATCCCCAGGCTCTCACACACAGTACACCCTAAACGGCTTCCTCCCACAGAGAGGTCGTCGGAAGCTAAAACCCTGTTTCTGTACACGGTTGTTTGTTCGAGTTAGAACCCTACCGATTAGACTTCAATGCAAAAGTAGGGCCGCAGTGCATGCTAGGTCAAACACACCGGGAGTCTTGTCCTGCCTTTTGGTGGGGCCTGAGTCTCATTCGTAAGAGCTTTAGACTCCCTGGCAGTGCTCTCACGCACGCACACAACAAAATGCTTCCACCCTCCGGAGCGGCTCTTTTTGCTGAAGCACGGATTCTCTAGCGAGTTTTTCCTTCGAGGTAGGTGGCTGAATTTCAGCCTGCACGCTCCCCTGGGGCAACGCTACTAGCCCCATAACCATGATGTGATTTGTGAGCTGCCTTCTGTACCGGCCTGTCTCTACCCCGATTTTACGAAATGGAACTCATCCCCAGGCTCTCACCCACAGTACACCCTAAACGGCTTCCTCCCACAGAGAGGTCGTCGGAAGATAAAACAGTGTTTCTGTACACTCTTGTTTCTTCGAGTTAGAATTCTAGCGATTCGACTTCTATGCAAAAGTAGGGCCGCTGTGCTAGCTAAATGAAACACACCGGGAGTCTTGTCTTGCCTTTGCTGGGGGCTGAGTCTCACTCGTAATGAGCTTTGGACTCCCTTGCAGTGCTCTCAGGCATGCACACAACAAAATGCTTCCACCCTCAGGGGCGGCTGTTTTCAATAAGCACGGATTCTGTACCGAGTTTTTCCTTCGAGTTAGGTGGCTGGCTTTCAGGCTGCACGCACCCCCTGGGCAATGCTACTAGCCCCATAACCATGATTTGATTGGTGAGCTGCCATTTGTACGGGCCTGTCTCTACCCCGATTTTACAAAATGGAACAAGTCCCGTGACTCTCATCCACACTACACCCTAAACGGCTTCCACGCACAGGGAGGTCTTCGGAAGCTAAAACACTGTTTCTGTACACTGTTCTTTCTTCCAGTTGGAACGCTTGCGATTAGATTTCCATGCAAAAGTAGGGCCGCGGTGCTAGCTAAAACAAACACATGGGGAGTCTTGTCCTGCCTTTGGCTGGGGCCTGAGTCGCGCTCGTAAAAAGCTTCGTACTCCCTTGCAGTGCTCGCACCCACGCACACAACTAAAGGATTCCACCCTCAGGAGCGGCTGTTTTCAATGAAGCACAGGTTCTCTACCGAGTTTTTCCTTCGAGATGGGTGGCTGAATATCAGCCTGCGCACTCCGCGGGGGCAACGCTACTAGCCCCATAACCATGATTTGATTTGTGAGCTGCCATTTGTACGGGCCTGTCTCTACCCCGATTTTACGAAATGGCACCAGTCCCGTGACTCTCACCCACACTACACCCTAAACTGCTTCCTCCCACAGAGAGGTCGTCGGAAGCTAAAACACTGTTTCTGTACCCTGTTGGTTCTTCGAGTTAGAATGCTAGCGATTAGACTTCCATGCAAAAGTAGGGCCGCTGTGCTAGCTAAATGAAACACACCGGGAGTCTTGTCTTGCCTTTGATGGGGCCTGAGTCTCACGCGTAAAGAGCTTTGGACTCCCTTGCAGTGCTCTCAGGCATGCGCACAACAAAATGCTTCCACCCTCAGGAGGGGCTGTTTTCAATGAAGCACAGATCCTCTACCGAGTTTTTCCTTCGAGTTAGGTGGCTGGCTTTCAGCCTCCACTCACAACCCGGGGCAATGCTACTAGCCCCATAACCATGATGTGATTTGTGAGCTGCCTTCGGTACCGACCTGTCTCTACCCCGATTTTCCGAAGTGGAACCAGTCCTGTGGCTCTCACCCAAACTAAACCCGAAACTTCTTCCTCCCACAGAGAGGTCATTGGAAGCTAAAACCCTGTTTCTGGACACTGTTGTTTGTTCGAGTAGAACCCTACTGATTAGACTTCAATGCAAAAGTAGGGCCGCTGTGCTAGCTTAGTCAAACACATGGGGAGTGTTGTTCTGCCTTTTGCTGGGGCCTGAGTTTCACTCGTGAAAAGGTTTGGAATCCCTTTCAGTGCTCTCACGCACGCACACAACAAAATGCTTCCGCCCTCAGTAGCGGCTGTTGTCGCTGAAGCACGGATTCTCTACCGAGGTTTCCTTCGTGTTAGGTGGCTGACTTTCAGCCTGCACGCTCCCCCGTGGCCACGCTCCTAGCCCCATAAACATGATGTGATTTGTGAGCTGCCTTCTGTTCCGGCCTGTCTCTACCCCGATTTTACGAAATGGAACCCATCCCCAGGCTCTCACACACAGTACACCCTAAACGGCTTCCTCCCACAGAGAGGTCGTCGGAAGCTAAAACCCTGTTTCTGTACACGGTTGTTTGTTCGAGTTAGAACCCTACCGATTAGACTTCAATGCAAAAGTAGGGCCGCAGTGCATGCTAGGTCAAACACACCGGGAGTCTTGTCCTGCCTTTTGGTGGGGCCTGAGTCTCATTCGTAAGAGCTTTAGACTCCCTGGCAGTGCTCTCACGCACGCACACAACAAAATGCTTCCACCCTCCGGAGCGGCTCTTTTTGCTGAAGCACGGATTCTCTAGCGAGTTTTTCCTTCGAGGTAGGTGGCTGAATTTCAGCCTGCACGCTCCCCTGGGGCACCGCTACTAGCCCCATAACCATGATGTGATTTGTGAGCTGCCTTCTGTACCGGCCTGTCTCTACCCCGATTTTACGAAATGGAACTCATCCCCAGGCTCTCACCCACAGTACACCCTAAACGGCTTCCTCCCACAGAGAGGTCGTCGGAAGATAAAACAGTGTTTCTGTACACTCTTGTTTCTTCGAGTTAGAATTCTAGCGATTCGACTTCTATGCAAAAGTAGGGCCGCTGTGCTAGCTAAATGAAACACACCGGGAGTCTTGTCTTGCCTTTGCTGGGGCCTGAGTCTCACTCGTAATGAGCTTTGGACTCCCTTGCAGTGCTCTCAGGCATGCACACAACAAAATGCTTCCACCCTCAGGGGCGGCTGTTTTCAATAAGCACAGATTCTGTACCGAGTTTTTCCTTCGAGTTAGGTGGCTGGCTTTCAGGCTGCACGCACCCCCTGGGCAATGCTACTAGCCCCATAACCATGATTTGATTGGTGAGCTGCCATTTGTACGGGCCTGTCTCTACCCCGATTTTACAAAATGGAACAAGTCCCGTGACTCTCATCCACACTACACCCTAAACGGCTTCCACGCACAGGGAGGTCTTTGGAAGCTAAAACACTGTTTCTGTACACTGTTCTTTCTTCCAGTTGGAACGCTTGCGATTAGATTTCCATGCAAAAGTAGGGCCGCGGTGCTAGCTAAAACAAACACATGGGGAGTCTTGTCCTGCCTTTGGCTGGGGCCTGAGTCGCGCTCGTAAAAAGCTTCGTACTCCCTTGCAGTGCTCGCACCCACGCACACAACTAAAGGATTCCACCCTCAGGAGCGGCTGTTTTCAATGAAGCACAGGTTCTCTACCGAGGTTTTCCTTCGAGATGGGTGGCTGAATATCAGCCTGCGCACTCCGCGGGGGCAACGCTACTAGCCCCATAACCATGATTTGATTTGTGAGCTGCCATTTGTACGGGCCTGTCTCTACCCCGATTTTACGAAATGGCACCAGTCCCGTGACTCTCACCCACACTACACCCTAAACTGCTTCCTCCCACAGAGAGGTCGTCGGAAGCTAAAACACTGTTTCTGTACCCTGTTGGTTCTTCGAGTTAGAATGCTAGCGATTAGACTTCCATGCAAAAGTAGGGCCGCTGTGCTAGCTAAATGAAACACACCGGGAGTCTTGTCTTGCCTTTGATGGGGCCTGAGTCTCACGCGTAAAGAGCTTTGGACTCCCTTGCAGTGCTCTCAGGCATGCGCACAACAAAATGCTTCCACCCTCAGGAGGGGCTGTTTTCAATGAAGCACAGATCCTCTACCGAGTTTTTCCTTCGAGTTAGGTGGCTGGCTTTCAGCCTCCACGCACAACCCGGGGCAATGCTACTAGCCCCATAACCATGATGTGATTTGTGAGCTGCCTTCGGTACCGACCTGTCTCTACCCCGATTTTCCGAAGTGGAACCAGTCCTGTGGCTCTCACCCAAACTAAACCCGAAACTTCTTCCTCCCACAGAGAGGTCATTGGAAGCTAAAACCCTGTTTCTGGACACTGTTGTTTGTTCGAGTAGAACCCTACTGATTAGACTTCAATGCAAAAGTAGGGCCGCTGTGCTAGCTTAGTCAAACACATGGGGAGTGTTGTTCTGCCTTTTGCTGGGGCCTGAGTTTCACTCGTGAAAAGGTTTGGAATCCCTTTCAGTGCTCTCACGCACGCACACAACAAAATGCTTCCGCCCTCAGTAGCGGCTGTTGTCGCTGAAGCACGGATTCTCTACCGAGGTTTCCTTCGTGTTAGGTGGCTGACTTTCAGCCTGCACGCTCCCCCGTGGCCACGCTCCTAGCCCCATAAACATGATGTGATTTGTGAGCTGCCTTCTGTTCCGGCCTGTCTCTACCCCGATTTTACGAAATGGAACCCATCCCCAGGCTCTCACACACAGTACACCCTAAACGGCTTCCTCCCACAGAGAGGTCGTCGGAAGCTAAAACCCTGTTTCTGTACACGGTTGTTTGTTCGAGTTAGAACCCTACCGATTAGACTTCAATGCAAAAGTAGGGCCGCAGTGCATGCTAGGTCAAACACACCGGGAGTCTTGTCCTGCCTTTTGGTGGGGCCTGAGTCTCATTCGTAAGAGCTTTAGACTCCCTGGCAGTGCTCTCACGCACGCACACAACAAAATGCTTCCACCCTCCGGAGCGGCTCTTTTTGCTGAAGCACGGATTCTCTAGCGAGTTTTTCCTTCGAGGTAGGTGGCTGAATTTCAGCCTGCACGCTCCCCTGGGGCACCGCTACTAGCCCCATAACCATGATGTGATTTGTGAGCTGCCTTCTGTACCGGCCTGTCTCTACCCCGATTTTACGAAATGGAACTCATCCCCAGGCTCTCACCCACAGTACACCCTAAACGGCTTCCTCCCACAGAGAGGTCGTCGGAAGATAAAACAGTGTTTCTGTACACTCTTGTTTCTTCGAGTTAGAATTCTAGCGATTCGACTTCTATGCAAAAGTAGGGCCGCTGTGCTAGCTAAATGAAACACACCGGGAGTCTTGTCTTGCCTTTGCTGGGGCCTGAGTCTCACTCGTAATGAGCTTTGGACTCCCTTGCAGTGCTCTCAGGCATGCACACAACAAAATGCTTCCACCCTCAGGGGCGGCTGTTTTCAATAAGCACGGATTCTGTACCGAGTTTTTCCTTCGAGTTAGGTGGCTGGCTTTCAGGCTGCACGCACCCCCTGGGCAATGCTACTAGCCCCATAACCATGATTTGATTGGTGAGCTGCCATTTGTACGGGCCTGTCTCTACCCCGATTTTACAAAATGGAACAAGTCCCGTGACTCTCATCCACACTACACCCTAAACGGCTTCCACGCACAGGGAGGTCTTCGGAAGCTAAAACACTGTTTCTGTACACTGTTCTTTCTTCCAGTTGGAACGCTTGCGATTAGATTTCCATGCAAAAGTAGGGCCGCGGTGCTAGCTAAAACAAACACATGGGGAGTCTTGTCCTGCCTTTGGCTGGGGCCTGAGTCGCGCTCGTAAAAAGCTTCGTACTCCCTTGCAGTGCTCGCACCCACGCACACAACTAAAGGATTCCACCCTCAGGAGCGGCTGTTTTCAATGAAGCACAGGTTCTCTACCGAGGTTTTCCTTCGAGATGGGTGGCTGAATATCAGCCTGCGCACTCCGCGGGGGCAACGCTACTAGCCCCATAACCATGATTTGATTTGTGAGCTGCCATTTGTACGGGCCTGTCTCTACCCCGATTTTACGAAATGGCACCAGTCCCGTGACTCTCACCCACACTACACCCTAAACTGCTTCCTCCCACAGAGAGGTCGTCGGAAGCTAAAACACTGTTTCTGTACCCTGTTGGTTCTTCGAGTTAGAATGCTAGCGATTAGACTTCCATGCAAAAGTAGGGCCGCTGTGCTAGCTAAATGAAACACACCGGGAGTCTTGTCTTGCCTTTGATGGGGCCTGAGTCTCACGCGTAAAGAGCTTTGGACTCCCTTGCAGTGCTCTCAGGCATGCGCACAACAAAATGCTTCCACCCTCAGGAGGGGCTGTTTTCAATGAAGCACAGATCCTCTACCGAGTTTTTCCTTCGAGTTAGGTGGCTGGCTTTCAGCCTCCACGCACAACCCGGGGCAATGCTACTAGCCCCATAACCATGATGTGATTTGTGAGCTGCCTTCGGTACCGACCTGTCTCTACCCCGATTTTCCGAAGTGGAACCAGTCCTGTGGCTCTCACCCAAACTAAACCCGAAACTTCTTCCTCCCACAGAGAGGTCATTGGAAGCTAAAACCCTGTTTCTGGACACTGTTGTTTGTTCGAGTAGAACCCTACTGATTAGACTTCAATGCAAAAGTAGGGCCGCTGTGCTAGCTTAGTCAAACACATGGGGAGTGTTGTTCTGCCTTTTGCTGGGGCCTGAGTTTCACTCGTGAAAAGGTTTGGAATCCCTTTCAGTGCTCTCACGCACGCACACAACAAAATGCTTCCGCCCTCAGTAGCGGCTGTTGTCGCTGAAGCACGGATTCTCTACCGAGGTTTCCTTCGTGTTAGGTGGCTGACTTTCAGCCTGCACGCTCCCCCGTGGCCACGCTCCTAGCCCCATAAACATGATGTGATTTGTGAGCTGCCTTCTGTTCCGGCCTGTCTCTACCCCGATTTTACGAAATGGAACCCATCCCCAGGCTCTCACACACAGTACACCCTAAACGGCTTCCTCCCACAGAGAGGTCGTCGGAAGCTAAAACCCTGTTTCTGTACACGGTTGTTTGTTCGAGTTAGAACCCTACCGATTAGACTTCAATGCAAAAGTAGGGCCGCAGTGCATGCTAGGTCAAACACACCGGGAGTCTTGTCCTGCCTTTTGGTGGGGCCTGAGTCTCATTCGTAAGAGCTTTAGACTCCCTGGCAGTGCTCTCACGCACGCACACAACAAAATGCTTCCACCCTCCGGAGCGGCTCTTTTTGCTGAAGCACGGATTCTCTAGCGAGTTTTTCCTTCGAGGTAGGTGGCTGAATTTCAGCCTGCACGCTCCCCTGGGGCACCGCTACTAGCCCCATAACCATGATGTGATTTGTGAGCTGCCTTCTGTACCGGCCTGTCTCTACCCCGATTTTACGAAATGGAACTCATCCCCAGGCTCTCACCTACAGTACACCCTAAACGGCTTCCTCCCACAGAGAGGTCGTCGGAAGATAAAACAGTGTTTCTGTACACTCTTGTTTCTTCGAGTTAGAATTCTAGCGATTCGACTTCTATGCAAAAGTAGGGCCGCTGTGCTAGCTAAATGAAACACACCGGGAGTCTTGTCTTGCCTTTGCTGGGGCCTGAGTCTCACTCGTAATGAGCTTTGGACTCCCTTGCAGTGCTCTCAGGCATGCACACAACAAAATGCTTCCACCCTCAGGGGCGGCTGTTTTCAATAAGCACGGATTCTGTACCGAGTTTTTCCTTCGAGTTAGGTGGCTGGCTTTCAGGCTGCACGCACCCCCTGGGCAATGCTACTAGCCCCATAACCATGATTTGATTGGTGAGCTGCCATTTGTACGGGCCTGTCTCTACCCCGATTTTACAAAATGGAACAAGTCCCGTGACTCTCATCCACACTACACCCTAAACGGCTTCCACGCACAGGGAGGTCTTCGGAAGCTAAAACACTGTTTCTGTACACTGTTCTTTCTTCCAGTTGGAACGCTTGCGATTAGATTTCCATGCAAAAGTAGGGCCGCAGTGCTAGCTAAAACAAACACATGGGGAGTCTTGTCCTGCCTTTGGCTGGGGCCTGAGTCGCGCTCGTAAAAAGCTTCGTACTCCCTTGCAGTGCTCGCACCCACGCACACAACTAAAGGATTCCACCCTCAGGAGCGGCTGTTTTCAATGAAGCACAGGTTCTCTACCGAGTTTTTCCTTCGAGATGGGTGGCTGAATATCAGCCTGCGCACTCCGCGGGGGCAACGCTACTAGCCCCATAACCATGATTTGATTTGTGAGCTGCCATTTGTACGGGCCTGTCTCTACCCCGATTTTACGAAATGGCACCAGTCCCGTGACTCTCACCCACACTACACCCTAAACTGCTTCCTCCCACAGAGAGGTCGTCGGAAGCTAAAACACTGTTTCTGTACCCTGTTGGTTCTTCGAGTTAGAATGCTAGCGATTAGACTTCCATGCAAAAGTAGGGCCGCTGTGCTAGCTAAATGAAACACACCGGGAGTCTTGTCTTGCCTTTGATGGGGCCTGAGTCTCACGCGTAAAGAGCTTTGGACTCCCTTGCAGTGCTCTCAGGCATGCGCACAACAAAATGCTTCCACCCTCAGGAGGGGCTGTTTTCAATGAAGCACAGATCCTCTACCGAGTTTTTCCTTCGAGTTAGGTGGCTGGCTTTCAGCCTCCACGCACAACCCGGGGCAATGCTACTAGCCCCATAACCATGATGTGATTTGTGAGCTGCCTTCGGTACCGACCTGTCTCTACCCCGATTTTCCGAAGTGGAACCAGTCCTGTGGCTCTCACCCAAACTAAACCCGAAACTTCTTCCTCCCACAGAGAGGTCATTGGAAGCTAAAACCCTGTTTCTGGACACTGTTGTTTGTTCGAGTAGAACCCTACTGATTAGACTTCAATGCAAAAGTAGGGCCGCTGTGCTAGCTTAGTCAAACACATGGGGAGTGTTGTTCTGCCTTTTGCTGGGGCCTGAGTTTCACTCGTGAAAAGGTTTGGAATCCCTTTCAGTGCTCTCACGCACGCACACAACAAAATGCTTCCGCCCTCAGTAGCGGCTGTTGTCGCTGAAGCACGGATTCTCTACCGAGGTTTCCTTCGTGTTAGGTGGCTGACTTTCAGCCTGCACGCTCCCCCGTGGCCACGCTCCTAGCCCCATAAACATGATGTGATTTGTGAGCTGCCTTCTGTTCCGGCCTGTCTCTACCCCGATTTTACGAAATGGAACCCATCCCCAGGCTCTCACACACAGTACACCCTAAACGGCTTCCTCCCACAGAGAGGTCGTCGGAAGCTAAAACCCTGTTTCTGTACACGGTTGTTTGTTCGAGTTAGAACCCTACCGATTAGACTTCAATGCAAAAGTAGGGCCGCAGTGCATGCTAGGTCAAACACACCGGGAGTCTTGTCCTGCCTTTTGGTGGGGCCTGAGTCTCATTCGTAAGAGCTTTAGACTCCCTGGCAGTGCTCTCACGCACGCACACAACAAAATGCTTCCACCCTCCGGAGCGGCTCTTTTTGCTGAAGCACGGATTCTCTAGCGAGTTTTTCCTTCGAGGTAGGTGGCTGAATTTCAGCCTGCACGCTCCCCTGGGGCACCGCTACTAGCCCCATAACCATGATGTGATTTGTGAGCTGCCTTCTGTACCGGCCTGTCTCTACCCCGATTTTACGAAATGGAACTCATCCCCAGGCTCTCACCCACAGTACACCCTAAACGGCTTCCTCCCACAGAGAGGTCGTCGGAAGATAAAACAGTGTTTCTGTACACTCTTGTTTCTTCGAGTTAGAATTCTAGCGATTCGACTTCTATGCAAAAGTAGGGCCGCTGTGCTAGCTAAATGAAACACACCGGGAGTCTTGTCTTGCCTTTGCTGGGGCCTGAGTCTCACTCGTAATGAGCTTTGGACTCCCTTGCAGTGCTCTCAGGCATGCACACAACAAAATGCTTCCACCCTCAGGGGCGGCTGTTTTCAATAAGCACGGATTCTGTACCGAGTTTTTCCTTCGAGTTAGGTGGCTGGCTTTCAGGCTGCACGCACCCCCTGGGCAATGCTACTAGCCCCATAACCATGATTTGATTGGTGAGCTGCCATTTGTACGGGCCTGTCTCTACCCCGATTTTACAAAATGGAACAAGTCCCGTGACTCTCATCCACACTACACCCTAAACGGCTTCCACGCACAGGGAGGTCTTCGGAAGCTAAAACACTGTTTCTGTACACTGTTCTTTCTTCCAGTTGGAACGCTTGCGATTAGATTTCCATGCAAAAGTAGGGCCGCAGTGCTAGCTAAAACAAACACATGGGGAGTCTTGTCCTGCCTTTGGCTGGGGCCTGAGTCGCGCTCGTAAAAAGCTTCGTACTCCCTTGCAGTGCTCGCACCCACGCACACAACTAAAGGATTCCACCCTCAGGAGCGGCTGTTTTCAATGAAGCACAGGTTCTCTACCGAGTTTTTCCTTCGAGATGGGTGGCTGAATATCAGCCTGCGCACTCCGCGGGGGCAACGCTACTAGCCCCATAACCATGATTTGATTTGTGAGCTGCCATTTGTACGGGCCTGTCTCTACCCCGATTTTACGAAATGGCACCAGTCCCGTGACTCTCACCCACACTACACCCTAAACTGCTTCCTCCCACAGAGAGGTCGTCGGAAGCTAAAACACTGTTTCTGTACCCTGTTGGTTCTTCGAGTTAGAATGCTAGCGATTAGACTTCCATGCAAAAGTAGGGCCGCTGTGCTAGCTAAATGAAACACACCGGGAGTCTTGTCTTGCCTTTGATGGGGCCTGAGTCTCACGCGTAAAGAGCTTTGGACTCCCTTGCAGTGCTCTCAGGCATGCGCACAACAAAATGCTTCCACCCTCAGGAGGGGCTGTTTTCAATGAAGCACAGATCCTCTACCGAGTTTTTCCTTCGAGTTAGGTGGCTGGCTTTCAGCCTCCACGCACAACCCGGGGCAATGCTACTAGCCCCATAACCATGATGTGATTTGTGAGCTGCCTTCGGTACCGACCTGTCTCTACCCCGATTTTCCGAAGTGGAACCAGTCCTGTGGCTCTCACCCAAACTAAACCCGAAACTTCTTCCTCCCACAGAGAGGTCATTGGAAGCTAAAACCCTGTTTCTGGACACTGTTGTTTGTTCGAGTAGAACCCTACTGATTAGACTTCAATGCAAAAGTAGGGCCGCTGTGCTAGCTTAGTCAAACACATGGGGAGTGTTGTTCTGCCTTTTGCTGGGGCCTGAGTTTCACTCGTGAAAAGGTTTGGAATCCCTTTCAGTGCTCTCACGCACGCACACAACAAAATGCTTCCGCCCTCAGTAGCGGCTGTTGTCGCTGAAGCACGGATTCTCTACCGAGGTTTCCTTCGTGTTAGGTGGCTGACTTTCAGCCTGCACGCTCCCCCGTGGCCACGCTCCTAGCCCCATAAACATGATGTGATTTGTGAGCTGCCTTCTGTTCCGGCCTGTCTCTACCCCGATTTTACGAAATGGAACCCATCCCCAGGCTCTCACACACAGTACACCCTAAACGGCTTCCTCCCACAGAGAGGTCGTCGGAAGCCAAAACCCTGTTTCTGTACACGGTTGTTTGTTCGAGTTAGAACCCTACCGATTAGACTTCAATGCAAAAGTAGGGCCGCAGTGCATGCTAGGTCAAACACACCGGGAGTCTTGTCCTGCCTTTTGGTGGGGCCTGAGTCTCATTCGTAAGAGCTTTAGACTCCCTGGCAGTGCTCTCACGCACGCACACAACAAAATGCTTCCACCCTCCGGAGCGGCTCTTTTTGCTGAAGCACGGATTCTCTAGCGAGTTTTTCCTTCGAGGTAGGTGGCTGAATTTCAGCCTGCACGCTCCCCTGGGGCACCGCTACTAGCCCCATAACCATGATGTGATTTGTGAGCTGCCTTCTGTACCGGCCTGTCTCTACCCCGATTTTACGAAATGGAACTCATCCCCAGGCTCTCACCCACAGTACACCCTAAACGGCTTCCTCCCACAGAGAGGTCGTCGGAAGATAAAACAGTGTTTCTGTACACTCTTGTTTCTTCGAGTTAGAATTCTAGCGATTCGACTTCTATGCAAAAGTAGGGCCGCTGTGCTAGCTAAATGAAACACACCGGGAGTCTTGTCTTGCCTTTGCTGGGGCCTGAGTCTCACTCGTAATGAGCTTTGGACTCCCTTGCAGTGCTCTCAGGCATGCACACAACAAAATGCTTCCACCCTCAGGGGCGGCTGTTTTCAATAAGCACGGATTCTGTACCGAGTTTTTCCTTCGAGTTAGGTGGCTGGCTTTCAGGCTGCACGCACCCCCTGGGCAATGCTACTAGCCCCATAACCATGATTTGATTGGTGAGCTGCCATTTGTACGGGCCTGTCTCTACCCCGATTTTACAAAATGGAACAAGTCCCGTGACTCTCATCCACACTACACCCTAAACGGCTTCCACGCACAGGGAGGTCTTCGGAAGCTAAAACACTGTTTCTGTACACTGTTCTTTCTTCCAGTTGGAACGCTTGCGATTAGATTTCCATGCAAAAGTAGGGCCGCAGTGCTAGCTAAAACAAACACATGGGGAGTCTTGTCCTGCCTTTGGCTGGGGCCTGAGTCGCGCTCGTAAAAAGCTTCGTACTCCCTTGCAGTGCTCGCACCCACGCACACAACTAAAGGATTCCACCCTCAGGAGCGGCTGTTTTCAATGAAGCACAGGTTCTCTACCGAGTTTTTCCTTCGAGATGGGTGGCTGAATATCAGCCTGCGCACTCCGCGGGGGCAACGCTACTAGCCCCATAACCATGATTTGATTTGTGAGCTGCCATTTGTACGGGCCTGTCTCTACCCCGATTTTACGAAATGGCACCAGTCCCGTGACTCTCACCCACACTACACCCTAAACTGCTTCCTCCCACAGAGAGGTCGTCGGAAGCTAAAACACTGTTTCTGTACCCTGTTGGTTCTTCGAGTTAGAATGCTAGCGATTAGACTTCCATGCAAAAGTAGGGCCGCTGTGCTAGCTAAATGAAACACACCGGGAGTCTTGTCTTGCCTTTGATGGGGCCTGAGTCTCACGCGTAAAGAGCTTTGGACTCCCTTGCAGTGCTCTCAGGCATGCGCACAACAAAATGCTTCCACCCTCAGGAGGGGCTGTTTTCAATGAAGCACAGATCCTCTACCGAGTTTTTCCTTCGAGTTAGGTGGCTGGCTTTCAGCCTCCACGCACAACCCGGGGCAATGCTACTAGCCCCATAACCATGATGTGATTTGTGAGCTGCCTTCGGTACCGACCTGTCTCTACCCCGATTTTCCGAAGTGGAACCAGTCCTGTGGCTCTCACCCAAACTAAACCCGAAACTTCTTCCTCCCACAGAGAGGTCATTGGAAGCTAAAACCCTGTTTCTGGACACTGTTGTTTGTTCGAGTAGAACCCTACTGATTAGACTTCAATGCAAAAGTAGGGCCGCTGTGCTAGCTTAGTCAAACACATGGGGAGTGTTGTTCTGCCTTTTGCTGGGGCCTGAGTTTCACTCGTGAAAAGGTTTGGAATCCCTTTCAGTGCTCTCACGCACGCACACAACAAAATGCTTCCGCCCTCAGTAGCGGCTGTTGTCGCTGAAGCACGGATTCTCTACCGAGGTTTCCTTCGTGTTAGGTGGCTGACTTTCAGCCTGCACGCTCCCCCGTGGCCACGCTCCTAGCCCCATAAACATGATGTGATTTGTGAGCTGCCTTCTGTTCCGGCCTGTCTCTACCCCGATTTTACGAAATGGAACCCATCCCCAGGCTCTCACACACAGTACACCCTAAACGGCTTCCTCCCACAGAGAGGTCGTCGGAAGCCAAAACCCTGTTTCTGTACACGGTTGTTTGTTCGAGTTAGAACCCTACCGATTAGACTTCAATGCAAAAGTAGGGCCGCAGTGCATGCTAGGTCAAACACACCGGGAGTCTTGTCCTGCCTTTTGGTGGGGCCTGAGTCTCATTCGTAAGAGCTTTAGACTCCCTGGCAGTGCTCTCACGCACGCACACAACAAAATGCTTCCACCCTCCGGAGCGGCTCTTTTTGCTGAAGCACGGATTCTCTAGCGAGTTTTTCCTTCGAGGTAGGTGGCTGAATTTCAGCCTGCACGCTCCCCTGGGGCACCGCTACTAGCCCCATAACCATGATGTGATTTGTGAGCTGCCTTCTGTACCGGCCTGTCTCTACCCCGATTTTACGAAATGGAACTCATCCCCAGGCTCTCACCCACAGTACACCCTAAACGGCTTCCTCCCACAGAGAGGTCGTCGGAAGATAAAACAGTGTTTCTGTACACTCTTGTTTCTTCGAGTTAGAATTCTAGCGATTCGACTTCTATGCAAAAGTAGGGCCGCTGTGCTAGCTAAATGAAACACACCGGGAGTCTTGTCTTGCCTTTGCTGGGGCCTGAGTCTCACTCGTAATGAGCTTTGGACTCCCTTGCAGTGCTCTCAGGCATGCACACAACAAAATGCTTCCACCCTCAGGGGCGGCTGTTTTCAATAAGCACGGATTCTGTACCGAGTTTTTCCTTCGAGTTAGGTGGCTGGCTTTCAGGCTGCACGCACCCCCTGGGCAATGCTACTAGCCCCATAACCATGATTTGATTGGTGAGCTGCCATTTGTACGGGCCTGTCTCTACCCCGATTTTACAAAATGGAACAAGTCCCGTGACTCTCATCCACACTACACCCTAAACGGCTTCCACGCACAGGGAGGTCTTCGGAAGCTAAAACACTGTTTCTGTACACTGTTCTTTCTTCCAGTTGGAACGCTTGCGATTAGATTTCCATGCAAAAGTAGGGCCGCAGTGCTAGCTAAAACAAACACATGGGGAGTCTTGTCCTGCCTTTGGCTGGGGCCTGAGTCGCGCTCGTAAAAAGCTTCGTACTCCCTTGCAGTGCTCGCACCCACGCACACAACTAAAGGATTCCACCCTCAGGAGCGGCTGTTTTCAATGAAGCACAGGTTCTCTACCGAGTTTTTCCTTCGAGATGGGTGGCTGAATATCAGCCTGCGCACTCCGCGGGGGCAACGCTACTAGCCCCATAACCATGATTTGATTTGTGAGCTGCCATTTGTACGGGCCTGTCTCTACCCCGATTTTATGAAATGGCACCAGTCCCGTGACTCTCACCCACACTACACCCTAAACTGCTTCCTCCCACAGAGAGGTCGTCGGAAGCTAAAACACTGTTTCTGTACCCTGTTGGTTCTTCGAGTTAGAATGCTAGCGATTAGACTTCCATGCAAAAGTAGGGCCGCTGTGCTAGCTAAATGAAACACACCGGGAGTCTTGTCTTGCCTTTGATGGGGCCTGAGTCTCACGCGTAAAGAGCTTTGGACTCCCTTGCAGTGCTCTCAGGCATGCGCACAACAAAATGCTTCCACCCTCAGGAGGGGCTGTTTTCAATGAAGCACAGATCCTCTACCGAGTTTTTCCTTCGAGTTAGGTGGCTGGCTTTCAGCCTCCACGCACAACCCGGGGCAATGCTACTAGCCCCATAACCATGATGTGATTTGTGAGCTGCCTTCGGTACCGACCTGTCTCTACCCCGATTTTCCGAAGTGGAACCAGTCCTGTGGCTCTCACCCAAACTAAACCCGAAACTTCTTCCTCCCACAGAGAGGTCATTGGAAGCTAAAACCCTGTTTCTGGACACTGTTGTTTGTTCGAGTAGAACCCTACTGATTAGACTTCAATGCAAAAGTAGGGCCGCTGTGCTAGCTTAGTCAAACACATGGGGAGTGTTGTTCTGCCTTTTGCTGGGGCCTGAGTTTCACTCGTGAAAAGGTTTGGAATCCCTTTCAGTGCTCTCACGCACGCACACAACAAAATGCTTCCGCCCTCAGTAGCTGCTGTTGTCGCTGAAGCACGGATTCTCTACCGAGGTTTCCTTCGTGTTAGGTGGCTGACTTTCAGCCTGCACGCTCCCCCGTGGCCACGCTCCTAGCCCCATAAACATGATGTGATTTGTGAGCTGCCTTCTGTTCCGGCCTGTCTCTACCCCGATTTTACGAAATGGAACCCATCCCCAGGCTCTCACACACAGTACACCCTAAACGGCTTCCTCCCACAGAGAGGTCGTCGGAAGCCAAAACCCTGTTTCTGTACACGGTTGTTTGTTCGAGTTAGAACCCTACCGATTAGACTTCAATGCAAAAGTAGGGCCGCAGTGCATGCTAGGTCAAACACACCGGGAGTCTTGTCCTGCCTTTTGGTGGGGCCTGAGTCTCATTCGTAAGAGCTTTAGACTCCCTGGCAGTGCTCTCACGCACGCACACAACAAAATGCTTCCACCCTCCGGAGCGGCTCTTTTTGCTGAAGCACGGATTCTCTAGCGAGTTTTTCCTTCGAGGTAGGTGGCTGAATTTCAGCCTGCACGCTCCCCTGGGGCACCGCTACTAGCCCCATAACCATGATGTGATTTGTGAGCTGCCTTCTGTACCGGCCTGTCTCTACCCCGATTTTACGAAATGGAACTCATCCCCAGGCTCTCACCCACAGTACACCCTAAACGGCTTCCTCCCACAGAGAGGTCGTCGGAAGATAAAACAGTGTTTCTGTACACTCTTGTTTCTTCGAGTTAGAATTCTAGCGATTCGACTTCTATGCAAAAGTAGGGCCGCTGTGCTAGCTAAATGAAACACACCGGGAGTCTTGTCTTGCCTTTGCTGGGGCCTGAGTCTCTCTCGTAATGAGCTTTGGACTCCCTTGCAGTGCTCTCAGGCATGCACACAACAAAATGCTTCCACCCTCAGGGGCGGCTGTTTTCAATAAGCACGGATTCTGTACCGAGTTTTTCCTTCGAGTTAGGTGGCTGGCTTTCAGGCTGCACGCACCCCCTGGGCAATGCTACTAGCCCCATAACCATGATTTGATTGGTGAGCTGCCATTTGTACGGGCCTGTCTCTACCCCGATTTTACAAAATGGAACAAGTCCCGTGACTCTCATCCACACTACACCCTAAACGGCTTCCACGCACAGGGAGGTCTTCGGAAGCTAAAACACTGTTTCTGTACACTGTTCTTTCTTCCAGTTGGAACGCTTGCGATTAGATTTCCATGCAAAAGTAGGGCCGCAGTGCTAGCTAAAACAAACACATGGGGAGTCTTGTCCTGCCTTTGGCTGGGGCCTGAGTCGCGCTCGTAAAAAGCTTCGTACTCCCTTGCAGTGCTCGCACCCACGCACACAACTAAAGGATTCCACCCTCAGGAGCGGCTGTTTTCAATGAAGCACAGGTTCTCTACCGAGTTTTTCCTTCGAGATGGGTGGCTGAATATCAGCCTGCGCACTCCGCGGGGGCAACGCTACTAGCCCCATAACCATGATTTGATTTGTGAGCTGCCATTTGTACGGGCCTGTCTCTACCCCGATTTTACGAAATGGCACCAGTCCCGTGACTCTCACCCACACTACACCCTAAACTGCTTCCTCCCACAGAGAGGTCGTCGGAAGCTAAAACACTGTTTCTGTACCCTGTTGGTTCTTCGAGTTAGAATGCTAGCGATTAGACTTCCATGCAAAAGTAGGGCCGCTGTGCTAGCTAAATGAAACACACCGGGAGTCTTGTCTTGCCTTTGATGGGGCCTGAGTCTCACGCGTAAAGAGCTTTGGACTCCCTTGCAGTGCTCTCAGGCATGCGCACAACAAAATGCTTCCACCCTCAGGAGGGGCTGTTTTCAATGAAGCACAGATCCTCTACCGAGTTTTTCCTTCGAGTTAGGTGGCTGGCTTTCAGCCTCCACGCACAACCCGGGGCAATGCTACTAGCCCCATAACCATGATGTGATTTGTGAGCTGCCTTCGGTACCGACCTGTCTCTACCCCGATTTTCCGAAGTGGAACCAGTCCTGTGGCTCTCACCCAAACTAAACCCGAAACTTCTTCCTCCCACAGAGAGGTCATTGGAAGCTAAAACCCTGTTTCTGGACACTGTTGTTTGTTCGAGTAGAACCCTACTGATTAGACTTCAATGCAAAAGTAGGGCCGCTGTGCTAGCTTAGTCAAACACATGGGGAGTGTTGTTCTGCCTTTTGCTGGGGCCTGAGTTTCACTCGTGAAAAGGTTTGGAATCCCTTTCAGTGCTCTCACGCACGCACACAACAAAATGCTTCCGCCCTCAGTAGCGGCTGTTGTCGCTGAAGCACGGATTCTCTACCGAGGTTTCCTTCGTGTTAGGTGGCTGACTTTCAGCCTGCACGCTCCCCCGTGGCCACGCTCCTAGCCCCATAAACATGATGTGATTTGTGAGCTGCCTTCTGTTCCGGCCTGTCTCTACCCCGATTTTACGAAATGGAACCCATCCCCAGGCTCTCACACACAGTACACCCTAAACGGCTTCCTCCCACAGAGAGGTCGTCGGAAGCCAAAACCCTGTTTCTGTACACGGTTGTTTGTTCGAGTTAGAACCCTACCGATTAGACTTCAATGCAAAAGTAGGGCCGCAGTGCATGCTAGGTCAAACACACCGGGAGTCTTGTCCTGCCTTTTGGTGGGGCCTGAGTCTCATTCGTAAGAGCTTTAGACTCCCTGGCAGTGCTCTCACGCACGCACACAACAAAATGCTTCCACCCTCCGGAGCGGCTCTTTTTGCTGAAGCACGGATTCTCTAGCGAGTTTTTCCTTCGAGGTAGGTGGCTGAATTTCAGCCTGCACGCTCCCCTGGGGCACCGCTACTAGCCCCATAACCATGATGTGATTTGTGAGCTGCCTTCTGTACCGGCCTGTCTCTACCCCGATTTTACGAAATGGAACTCATCCCCAGGCTCTCACCCACAGTACACCCTAAACGGCTTCCTCCCACAGAGAGGTCGTCGGAAGATAAAACAGTGTTTCTGTACACTCTTGTTTCTTCGAGTTAGAATTCTAGCGATTCGACTTCTATGCAAAAGTAGGGCCGCTGTGCTAGCTAAATGAAACACACCGGGAGTCTTGTCTTGCCTTTGCTGGGGCCTGAGTCTCACTCGTAATGAGCTTTGGACTCCCTTGCAGTGCTCTCAGGCATGCACACAACAAAATGCTTCCACCCTCAGGGGCGGCTGTTTTCAATAAGCACGGATTCTGTACCGAGTTTTTCCTTCGAGTTAGGTGGCTGGCTTTCAGGCTGCACGCACCCCCTGGGCAATGCTACTAGCCCCATAACCATGATTTGATTGGTGAGCTGCCATTTGTACGGGCCTGTCTCTACCCCGATTTTACAAAATGGAACAAGTCCCGTGACTCTCATCCACACTACACCCTAAACGGCTTCCACGCACAGGGAGGTCTTCGGAAGCTAAAACACTGTTTCTGTACACTGTTCTTTCTTCCAGTTGGAACGCTTGCGATTAGATTTCCATGCAAAAGTAGGGCCGCAGTGCTAGCTAAAACAAACACATGGGGAGTCTTGTCCTGCCTTTGGCTGGGGCCTGAGTCGCGCTCGTAAAAAGCTTCGTACTCCCTTGCAGTGCTCGCACCCACGCACACAACTAAAGGATTCCACCCTCAGGAGCGGCTGTTTTCAATGAAGCACAGGTTCTCTACCGAGTTTTTCCTTCGAGATGGGTGGCTGAATATCAGCCTGCGCACTCCGCGGGGGCAACGCTACTAGCCCCATAACCATGATTTGATTTGTGAGCTGCCATTTGTACGGGCCTGTCTCTACCCCGATTTTACGAAATGGCACCAGTCCCGTGACTCTCACCCACACTACACCCTAAACTGCTTCCTCCCACAGAGAGGTCGTCGGAAGCTAAAACACTGTTTCTGTACCCTGTTGGTTCTTCGAGTTAGAATGCTAGCGATTAGACTTCCATGCAAAAGTAGGGCCGCTGTGCTAGCTAAATGAAACACACCGGGAGTCTTGTCTTGCCTTTGATGGGGCCTGAGTCTCACGCGTAAAGAGCTTTGGACTCCCTTGCAGTGCTCTCAGGCATGCGCACAACAAAATGCTTCCACCCTCAGGAGGGGCTGTTTTCAATGAAGCACAGATCCTCTACCGAGTTTTTCCTTCGAGTTAGGTGGCTGGCTTTCAGCCTCCACGCACAACCCGGGGCAATGCTACTAGCCCCATAACCATGATGTGATTTGTGAGCTGCCTTCGGTACCGACCTGTCTCTACCCCGATTTTCCGAAGTGGAACCAGTCCTGTGGCTCTCACCCAAACTAAACCCGAAACTTCTTCCTCCCACAGAGAGGTCATTGGAAGCTAAAACCCTGTTTCTGGACACTGTTGTTTGTTCGAGTAGAACCCTACTGATTAGACTTCAATGCAAAAGTAGGGCCGCTGTGCTAGCTTAGTCAAACACATGGGGAGTGTTGTTCTGCCTTTTGCTGGGGCCTGAGTTTCACTCGTGAAAAGGTTTGGAATCCCTTTCAGTGCTCTCACGCACGCACACAACAAAATGCTTCCGCCCTCAGTAGCGGCTGTTGTCGCTGAAGCACGGATTCTCTACCGAGGTTTCCTTCGTGTTAGGTGGCTGACTTTCAGCCTGCACGCTCCCCCGTGGCCACGCTCCTAGCCCCATAAACATGATGTGATTTGTGAGCTGCCTTCTGTTCCGGCCTGTCTCTACCCCGATTTTACGAAATGGAACCCATCCCCAGGCTCTCACACACAGTACACCCTAAACGGCTTCCTCCCACAGAGAGGTCGTCGGAAGCCAAAACCCTGTTTCTGTACACGGTTGTTTGTTCGAGTTAGAACCCTACCGATTAGACTTCAATGCAAAAGTAGGGCCGCAGTGCATGCTAGGTCAAACACACCGGGAGTCTTGTCCTGCCTTTTGGTGGGGCCTGAGTCTCATTCGTAAGAGCTTTAGACTCCCTGGCAGTGCTCTCACGCACGCACACAACAAAATGCTTCCACCCTCCGGAGCGGCTCTTTTTGCTGAAGCACGGATTCTCTAGCGAGTTTTTCCTTCGAGGTAGGTGGCTGAATTTCAGCCTGCACGCTCCCCTGGGGCACCGCTACTAGCCCCATAACCATGATGTGATTTGTGAGCTGCCTTCTGTACCGGCCTGTCTCTACCCCGATTTTACGAAATGGAACTCATCCCCAGGCTCTCACCCACAGTACACCCTAAACGGCTTCCTCCCACAGAGAGGTCGTCGGAAGATAAAACAGTGTTTCTGTACACTCTTGTTTCTTCGAGTTAGAATTCTAGCGATTCGACTTCTATGCAAAAGTAGGGCCGCTGTGCTAGCTAAATGAAACACACCGGGAGTCTTGTCTTGCCTTTGCTGGGGCCTGAGTCTCACTCGTAATGAGCTTTGGACTCCCTTGCAGTGCTCTCAGGCATGCACACAACAAAATGCTTCCACCCTCAGGGGCGGCTGTTTTCAATAAGCACGGATTCTGTACCGAGTTTTTCCTTCGAGTTAGGTGGCTGGCTTTCAGGCTGCACGCACCCCCTGGGCAATGCTACTAGCCCCATAACCATGATTTGATTGGTGAGCTGCCATTTGTACGGGCCTGTCTCTACCCCGATTTTACAAAATGGAACAAGTCCCGTGACTCTCATCCACACTACACCCTAAACGGCTTCCACGCACAGGGAGGTCTTCGGAAGCTAAAACACTGTTTCTGTACACTGTTCTTTCTTCCAGTTGGAACGCTTGCGATTAGATTTCCATGCAAAAGTAGGGCCGCAGTGCTAGCTAAAACAAACACATGGGGAGTCTTGTCCTGCCTTTGGCTGGGGCCTGAGTCGCGCTCGTAAAAAGCTTCGTACTCCCTTGCAGTGCTCGCACCCACGCACACAACTAAAGGATTCCACCCTCAGGAGCGGCTGTTTTCAATGAAGCACAGGTTCTCTACCGAGTTTTTCCTTCGAGATGGGTGGCTGAATATCAGCCTGCGCACTCCGCGGGGGCAACGCTACTAGCCCCATAACCATGATTTGATTTGTGAGCTGCCATTTGTACGGGCCTGTCTCTACCCCGATTTTACGAAATGGCACCAGTCCCGTGACTCTCACCCACACTACACCCTAAACTGCTTCCTCCCACAGAGAGGTCGTCGGAAGCTAAAACACTGTTTCTGTACCCTGTTGGTTCTTCGAGTTAGAATGCTAGCGATTAGACTTCCATGCAAAAGTAGGGCCGCTGTGCTAGCTAAATGAAACACACCGGGAGTCTTGTCTTGCCTTTGATGGGGCCTGAGTCTCACGCGTAAAGAGCTTTGGACTCCCTTGCAGTGCTCTCAGGCATGCGCACAACAAAATGCTTCCACCCTCAGGAGGGGCTGTTTTCAATGAAGCACAGATCCTCTACCGAGTTTTTCCTTCGAGTTAGGTGGCTGGCTTTCAGCCTCCACGCACAACCCGGGGCAATGCTACTAGCCCCATAACCATGATGTGATTTGTGAGCTGCCTTCGGTACCGACCTGTCTCTACCCCGATTTTCCGAAGTGGAACCAGTCCTGTGGCTCTCACCCAAACTAAACCCGAAACTTCTTCCTCCCACAGAGAGGTCATTGGAAGCTAAAACCCTGTTTCTGGACACTGTTGTTTGTTCGAGTAGAACCCTACTGATTAGACTTCAATGCAAAAGTAGGGCCGCTGTGCTAGCTTAGTCAAACACATGGGGAGTGTTGTTCTGCCTTTTGCTGGGGCCTGAGTTTCACTCGTGAAAAGGTTTGGAATCCCTTTCAGTGCTCTCACGCACGCACACAACAAAATGCTTCCGCCCTCAGTAGCGGCTGTTGTCGCTGAAGCACGGATTCTCTACCGAGGTTTCCTTCGTGTTAGGTGGCTGACTTTCAGCCTGCACGCTCCCCCGTGGCCACGCTCCTAGCCCCATAAACATGATGTGATTTGTGAGCTGCCTTCTGTTCCGGCCTGTCTCTACCCCGATTTTACGAAATGGAACCCATCCCCAGGCTCTCACACACAGTACACCCTAAACGGCTTCCTCCCACAGAGAGGTCGTCGGAAGCCAAAACCCTGTTTCTGTACACGGTTGTTTGTTCGAGTTAGAACCCTACCGATTAGACTTCAATGCAAAAGTAGGGCCGCAGTGCATGCTAGGTCAAACACACCGGGAGTCTTGTCCTGCCTTTTGGTGGGGCCTGAGTCTCATTCGTAAGAGCTTTAGACTCCCTGGCAGTGCTCTCACGCACGCACACAACAAAATGCTTCCACCCTCCGGAGCGGCTCTTTTTGCTGAAGCACGGATTCTCTAGCGAGTTTTTCCTTCGAGGTAGGTGGCTGAATTTCAGCCTGCACGCTCCCCTGGGGCACCGCTACTAGCCCCATAACCATGATGTGATTTGTGAGCTGCCTTCTGTACCGGCCTGTCTCTACCCCGATTTTACGAAATGGAACTCATCCCCAGGCTCTCACCCACAGTACACCCTAAACGGCTTCCTCCCACAGAGAGGTCGTCGGAAGATAAAACAGTGTTTCTGTACACTCTTGTTTCTTCGAGTTAGAATTCTAGCGATTCGACTTCTATGCAAAAGTAGGGCCGCTGTGCTAGCTAAATGAAACACACCGGGAGTCTTGTCTTGCCTTTGCTGGGGCCTGAGTCTCACTCGTAATGAGCTTTGGACTCCCTTGCAGTGCTCTCAGGCATGCACACAACAAAATGCTTCCACCCTCAGGGGCGGCTGTTTTCAATAAGCACGGATTCTGTACCGAGTTTTTCCTTCGAGTTAGGTGGCTGGCTTTCAGGCTGCACGCACCCCCTGGGCAATGCTACTAGCCCCATAACCATGATTTGATTGGTGAGCTGCCATTTGTACGGGCCTGTCTCTACCCCGATTTTACAAAATGGAACAAGTCCCGTGACTCTCATCCACACTACACCCTAAACGGCTTCCACGCACAGGGAGGTCTTCGGAAGCTAAAACACTGTTTCTGTACACTGTTCTTTCTTCCAGTTGGAACGCTTGCGATTAGATTTCCATGCAAAAGTAGGGCCGCAGTGCTAGCTAAAACAAACACATGGGGAGTCTTGTCCTGCCTTTGGCTGGGGCCTGAGTCGCGCTCGTAAAAAGCTTCGTACTCCCTTGCAGTGCTCGCACCCACGCACACAACTAAAGGATTCCACCCTCAGGAGCGGCTGTTTTCAATGAAGCACAGGTTCTCTACCGAGTTTTTCCTTCGAGATGGGTGGCTGAATATCAGCCTGCGCACTCCGCGGGGGCAACGCTACTAGCCCCATAACCATGATTTGATTTGTGAGCTGCCATTTGTACGGGCCTGTCTCTACCCCGATTTTACGAAATGGCACCAGTCCCGTGACTCTCACCCACACTACACCCTAAACTGCTTCCTCCCACAGAGAGGTCGTCGGAAGCTAAAACACTGTTTCTGTACCCTGTTGGTTCTTCGAGTTAGAATGCTAGCGATTAGACTTCCATGCAAAAGTAGGGCCGCTGTGCTAGCTAAATGAAACACACCGGGAGTCTTGTCTTGCCTTTGATGGGGCCTGAGTCTCACGCGTAAAGAGCTTTGGACTCCCTTGCAGTGCTCTCAGGCATGCGCACAACAAAATGCTTCCACCCTCAGGAGGGGCTGTTTTCAATGAAGCACAGATCCTCTACCGAGTTTTTCCTTCGAGTTAGGTGGCTGGCTTTCAGCCTCCACGCACAACCCGGGGCAATGCTACTAGCCCCATAACCATGATGTGATTTGTGAGCTGCCTTCGGTACCGACCTGTCTCTACCCCGATTTTCCGAAGTGGAACCAGTCCTGTGGCTCTCACCCAAACTAAACCCGAAACTTCTTCCTCCCACAGAGAGGTCATTGGAAGCTAAAACCCTGTTTCTGGACACTGTTGTTTGTTCGAGTAGAACCCTACTGATTAGACTTCAATGCAAAAGTAGGGCCGCTGTGCTAGCTTAGTCAAACACATGGGGAGTGTTGTTCTGCCTTTTGCTGGGGCCTGAGTTTCACTCGTGAAAAGGTTTGGAATCCCTTTCAGTGCTCTCACGCACGCACACAACAAAATGCTTCCGCCCTCAGTAGCGGCTGTTGTCGCTGAAGCACGGATTCTCTACCGAGGTTTCCTTCGTGTTAGGTGGCTGACTTTCAGCCTGCACGCTCCCCCGTGGCCACGCTCCTAGCCCCATAAACATGATGTGATTTGTGAGCTGCCTTCTGTTCCGGCCTGTCTCTACCCCGATTTTACGAAATGGAACCCATCCCCAGGCTCTCACACACAGTACACCCTAAACGGCTTCCTCCCACAGAGAGGTCGTCGGAAGCCAAAACCCTGTTTCTGTACACGGTTGTTTGTTCGAGTTAGAACCCTACCGATTAGACTTCAATGCAAAAGTAGGGCCGCAGTGCATGCTAGGTCAAACACACCGGGAGTCTTGTCCTGCCTTTTGGTGGGGCCTGAGTCTCATTCGTAAGAGCTTTAGACTCCCTGGCAGTGCTCTCACGCACGCACACAACAAAATGCTTCCACCCTCCGGAGCGGCTCTTTTTGCTGAAGCACGGATTCTCTAGCGAGTTTTTCCTTCGAGGTAGGTGGCTGAATTTCAGCCTGCACGCTCCCCTGGGGCACCGCTACTAGCCCCATAACCATGATGTGATTTGTGAGCTGCCTTCTGTACCGGCCTGTCTCTACCCCGATTTTACGAAATGGAACTCATCCCCAGGCTCTCACCCACAGTACACCCTAAACGGCTTCCTCCCACAGAGAGGTCGTCGGAAGATAAAACAGTGTTTCTGTACACTCTTGTTTCTTCGAGTTAGAATTCTAGCGATTCGACTTCTATGCAAAAGTAGGGCCGCTGTGCTAGCTAAATGAAACACACCGGGAGTCTTGTCTTGCCTTTGCTGGGGCCTGAGTCTCACTCGTAATGAGCTTTGGACTCCCTTGCAGTGCTCTCAGGCATGCACACAACAAAATGCTTCCACCCTCAGGGGCGGCTGTTTTCAATAAGCACGGATTCTGTACCGAGTTTTTCCTTCGAGTTAGGTGGCTGGCTTTCAGGCTGCACGCACCCCCTGGGCAATGCTACTAGCCCCATAACCATGATTTGATTGGTGAGCTGCCATTTGTACGGGCCTGTCTCTACCCCGATTTTACAAAATGGAACAAGTCCCGTGACTCTCATCCACACTACACCCTAAACGGCTTCCACGCACAGGGAGGTCTTCGGAAGCTAAAACACTGTTTCTGTACACTGTTCTTTCTTCCAGTTGGAACGCTTGCGATTAGATTTCCATGCAAAAGTAGGGCCGCAGTGCTAGCTAAAACAAACACATGGGGAGTCTTGTCCTGCCTTTGGCTGGGGCCTGAGTCGCGCTCGTAAAAAGCTTCGTACTCCCTTGCAGTGCTCGCACCCACGCACACAACTAAAGGATTCCACCCTCAGGAGCGGCTGTTTTCAATGAAGCACAGGTTCTCTACCGAGTTTTTCCTTCGAGATGGGTGGCTGAATATCAGCCTGCGCACTCCGCGGGGGCAACGCTACTAGCCCCATAACCATGATTTGATTTGTGAGCTGCCATTTGTACGGGCCTGTCTCTACCCCGATTTTACGAAATGGCACCAGTCCCGTGACTCTCACCCACACTACACCCTAAACTGCTTCCTCCCACAGAGAGGTCGTCGGAAGCTAAAACACTGTTTCTGTACCCTGTTGGTTCTTCGAGTTAGAATGCTAGCGATTAGACTTCCATGCAAAAGTAGGGCCGCTGTGCTAGCTAAATGAAACACACCGGGAGTCTTGTCTTGCCTTTGATGGGGCCTGAGTCTCACGCGTAAAGAGCTTTGGACTCCCTTGCAGTGCTCTCAGGCATGCGCACAACAAAATGCTTCCACCCTCAGGAGGGGCTGTTTTCAATGAAGCACAGATCCTCTACCGAGTTTTTCCTTCGAGTTAGGTGGCTGGCTTTCAGCCTCCACGCACAACCCGGGGCAATGCTACTAGCCCCATAACCATGATGTGATTTGTGAGCTGCCTTCGGTACCGACCTGTCTCTACCCCGATTTTCCGAAGTGGAACCAGTCCTGTGGCTCTCACCCAAACTAAACCCGAAACTTCTTCCTCCCACAGAGAGGTCATTGGAAGCTAAAACCCTGTTTCTGGACACTGTTGTTTGTTCGAGTAGAACCCTACTGATTAGACTTCAATGCAAAAGTAGGGCCGCTGTGCTAGCTTAGTCAAACACATGGGGAGTGTTGTTCTGCCTTTTGCTGGGGCCTGAGTTTCACTCGTGAAAAGGTTTGGAATCCCTTTCAGTGCTCTCACGCACGCACACAACAAAATGCTTCCGCCCTCAGTAGCGGCTGTTGTCGCTGAAGCACGGATTCTCTACCGAGGTTTCCTTCGTGTTAGGTGGCTGACTTTCAGCCTGCACGCTCCCCCGTGGCCACGCTCCTAGCCCCATAAACATGATGTGATTTGTGAGCTGCCTTCTGTTCCGGCCTGTCTCTACCCCGATTTTACGAAATGGAACCCATCCCCAGGCTCTCACACACAGTACACCCTAAACGGCTTCCTCCCACAGAGAGGTCGTCGGAAGCTAAAACCCTGTTTCTGTACACGGTTGTTTGTTCGAGTTAGAACCCTACCGATTAGACTTCAATGCAAAAGTAGGGCCGCAGTGCATGCTAGGTCAAACACACCGGGAGTCTTGTCCTGCCTTTTGGTGGGGCCTGAGTCTCATTCGTAAGAGCTTTAGACTCCCTGGCAGTGCTCTCACGCACGCACACAACAAAATGCTTCCACCCTCCGGAGCGGCTCTTTTTGCTGAAGCACGGATTCTCTAGCGAGTTTTTCCTTCGAGGTAGGTGGCTGAATTTCAGCCTGCACGCTCCCCTGGGGCACCGCTACTAGCCCCATAACCATGATGTGATTTGTGAGCTGCCTTCTGTACCGGCCTGTCTCTACCCCGATTTTACGAAATGGAACTCATCCCCAGGCTCTCACCCACAGTACACCCTAAACGGCTTCCTCCCACAGAGAGGTCGTCGGAAGATAAAACAGTGTTTCTGTACACTCTTGTTTCTTCGAGTTAGAATTCTAGCGATTCGACTTCTATGCAAAAGTAGGGCCGCTGTGCTAGCTAAATGAAACACACCGGGAGTCTTGTCTTGCCTTTGCTGGGGCCTGAGTCTCACTCGTAATGAGCTTTGGACTCCCTTGCAGTGCTCTCAGGCATGCACACAACAAAATGCTTCCACCCTCAGGGGCGGCTGTTTTCAATAAGCACGGATTCTGTACCGAGTTTTTCCTTCGAGTTAGGTGGCTGGCTTTCAGGCTGCACGCACCCCCTGGGCAATGCTACTAGCCCCATAACCATGATTTGATTGGTGAGCTGCCATTTGTACGGGCCTGTCTCTACCCCGATTTTACAAAATGGAACAAGTCCCGTGACTCTCATCCACACTACACCCTAAACGGCTTCCACGCACAGGGAGGTCTTCGGAAGCTAAAACACTGTTTCTGTACACTGTTCTTTCTTCCAGTTGGAACGCTTGCGATTAGATTTCCATGCAAAAGTAGGGCCGCAGTGCTAGCTAAAACAAACACATGGGGAGTCTTGTCCTGCCTTTGGCTGGGGCCTGAGTCGCGCTCGTAAAAAGCTTCGTACTCCCTTGCAGTGCTCGCACCCACGCACACAACTAAAGGATTCCACCCTCAGGAGCGGCTGTTTTCAATGAAGCACAGGTTCTCTACCGAGGTTTTCCTTCGAGATGGGTGGCTGAATATCAGCCTGCGCACTCCGCGGGGGCAACGCTACTAGCCCCATAACCATGATTTGATTTGTGAGCTGCCATTTGTACGGGCCTGTCTCTACCCCGATTTTACGAAATGGCACCAGTCCCGTGACTCTCACCCACACTACACCCTAAACTGCTTCCTCCCACAGAGAGGTCGTCGGAAGCTAAAACACTGTTTCTGTACCCTGTTGGTTCTTCGAGTTAGAATGCTAGCGATTAGACTTCCATGCAAAAGTAGGGCCGCTGTGCTAGCTAAATGAAACACACCGGGAGTCTTGTCTTGCCTTTGATGGGGCCTGAGTCTCACGCGTAAAGAGCTTTGGACTCCCTTGCAGTGCTCTCAGGCATGCGCACAACAAAATGCTTCCACCCTCAGGAGGGGCTGTTTTCAATGAAGCACAGATCCTCTACCGAGTTTTTCCTTCGAGTTAGGTGGCTGGCTTTCAGCCTCCACGCACAACCCGGGGCAATGCTACTAGCCCCATAACCATGATGTGATTTGTGAGCTGCCTTCGGTACCGACCTGTCTCTACCCCGATTTTCCGAAGTGGAACCAGTCCTGTGGCTCTCACCCAAACTAAACCCGAAACTTCTTCCTCCCACAGAGAGGTCATTGGAAGCTAAAACCCTGTTTCTGGACACTGTTGTTTGTTCGAGTAGAACCCTACTGATTAGACTTCAATGCAAAAGTAGGGCCGCTGTGCTAGCTTAGTCAAACACATGGGGAGTGTTGTTCTGCCTTTTGCTGGGGCCTGAGTTTCACTCGTGAAAAGGTTTGGAATCCCTTTCAGTGCTCTCACGCACGCACACAACAAAATGCTTCCGCCCTCAGTAGCGGCTGTTGTCGCTGAAGCACGGATTCTCTACCGAGGTTTCCTTCGTGTTAGGTGGCTGACTTTCAGCCTGCACGCTCCCCCGTGGCCACGCTCCTAGCCCCATAAACATGATGTGATTTGTGAGCTGCCTTCTGTTCCGGCCTGTCTCTACCCCGATTTTACGAAATGGAACCCATCCCCAGGCTCTCACACACAGTACACCCTAAACGGCTTCCTCCCACAGAGAGGTCGTCGGAAGCTAAAACCCTGTTTCTGTACACGGTTGTTTGTTCGAGTTAGAACCCTACCGATTAGACTTCAATGCAAAAGTAGGGCCGCAGTGCATGCTAGGTCAAACACACCGGGAGTCTTGTCCTGCCTTTTGGTGGGGCCTGAGTCTCATTCGTAAGAGCTTTAGACTCCCTGGCAGTGCTCTCACGCACGCACACAACAAAATGCTTCCACCCTCCGGAGCGGCTCTTTTTGCTGAAGCACGGATTCTCTAGCGAGTTTTTCCTTCGAGGTAGGTGGCTGAATTTCAGCCTGCACGCTCCCCTGGGGCACCGCTACTAGCCCCATAACCATGATGTGATTTGTGAGCTGCCTTCTGTACCGGCCTGTCTCTACCCCGATTTTACGAAATGGAACTCATCCCCAGGCTCTCACCCACAGTACACCCTAAACGGCTTCCTCCCACAGAGAGGTCGTCGGAAGATAAAACAGTGTTTCTGTACACTCTTGTTTCTTCGAGTTAGAATTCTAGCGATTCGACTTCTATGCAAAAGTAGGGCCGCTGTGCTAGCTAAATGAAACACACCGGGAGTCTTGTCTTGCCTTTGCTGGGGCCTGAGTCTCACTCGTAATGAGCTTTGGACTCCCTTGCAGTGCTCTCAGGCATGCACACAACAAAATGCTTCCACCCTCAGGGGCGGCTGTTTTCAATAAGCACGGATTCTGTACCGAGTTTTTCCTTCGAGTTAGGTGGCTGGCTTTCAGGCTGCACGCACCCCCTGGGCAATGCTACTAGCCCCATAACCATGATTTGATTGGTGAGCTGCCATTTGTACGGGCCTGTCTCTACCCCGATTTTACAAAATGGAACAAGTCCCGTGACTCTCATCCACACTACACCCTAAACGGCTTCCACGCACAGGGAGGTCTTCGGAAGCTAAAACACTGTTTCTGTACACTGTTCTTTCTTCCAGTTGGAACGCTTGCGATTAGATTTCCATGCAAAAGTAGGGCCGCAGTGCTAGCTAAAACAAACACATGGGGAGTCTTGTCCTGCCTTTGGCTGGGGCCTGAGTCGCGCTCGTAAAAAGCTTCGTACTCCCTTGCAGTGCTCGCACCCACGCACACAACTAAAGGATTCCACCCTCAGGAGCGGCTGTTTTCAATGAAGCACAGGTTCTCTACCGAGTTTTTCCTTCGAGATGGGTGGCTGAATATCAGCCTGCGCACTCCGCGGGGGCAACGCTACTAGCCCCATAACCATGATTTGATTTGTGAGCTGCCATTTGTACGGGCCTGTCTCTACCCCGATTTTACGAAATGGCACCAGTCCCGTGACTCTCACCCACACTACACCCTAAACTGCTTCCTCCCACAGAGAGGTCGTCGGAAGCTAAAACACTGTTTCTGTACCCTGTTGGTTCTTCGAGTTAGAATGCTAGCGATTAGACTTCCATGCAAAAGTAGGGCCGCTGTGCTAGCTAAATGAAACACACCGGGAGTCTTGTCTTGCCTTTGATGGGGCCTGAGTCTCACGCGTAAAGAGCTTTGGACTCCCTTGCAGTGCTCTCAGGCATGCGCACAACAAAATGCTTCCACCCTCAGGAGGGGCTGTTTTCAATGAAGCACAGATCCTCTACCGAGTTTTTCCTTCGAGTTAGGTGGCTGGCTTTCAGCCTCCACGCACAACCCGGGGCAATGCTACTAGCCCCATAACCATGATGTGATTTGTGAGCTGCCTTCGGTACCGACCTGTCTCTACCCCGATTTTCCGAAGTGGAACCAGTCCTGTGGCTCTCACCCAAACTAAACCCGAAACTTCTTCCTCCCACAGAGAGGTCATTGGAAGCTAAAACCCTGTTTCTGGACACTGTTGTTTGTTCGAGTAGAACCCTACTGATTAGACTTCAATGCAAAAGTAGGGCCGCTGTGCTAGCTTAGTCAAACACATGGGGAGTGTTGTTCTGCCTTTTGCTGGGGCCTGAGTTTCACTCGTGAAAAGGTTTGGAATCCCTTTCAGTGCTCTCACGCACGCACACAACAAAATGCTTCCGCCCTCAGTAGCGGCTGTTGTCGCTGAAGCACGGATTCTCTACCGAGGTTTCCTTCGTGTTAGGTGGCTGACTTTCAGCCTGCACGCTCCCCCGTGGCCACGCTCCTAGCCCCATAAACATGATGTGATTTGTGAGCTGCCTTCTGTTCCGGCCTGTCTCTACCCCGATTTTACGAAATGGAACCCATCCCCAGGCTCTCACACACAGTACACCCTAAACGGCTTCCTCCCACAGAGAGGTCGTCGGAAGCCAAAACCCTGTTTCTGTACACGGTTGTTTGTTCGAGTTAGAACCCTACCGATTAGACTTCAATGCAAAAGTAGGGCCGCAGTGCATGCTAGGTCAAACACACCGGGAGTCTTGTCCTGCCTTTTGGTGGGGCCTGAGTCTCATTCGTAAGAGCTTTAGACTCCCTGGCAGTGCTCTCACGCACGCACACAACAAAATGCTTCCACCCTCCGGAGCGGCTCTTTTTGCTGAAGCACGGATTCTCTAGCGAGTTTTTCCTTCGAGGTAGGTGGCTGAATTTCAGCCTGCACGCTCCCCTGGGGCACCGCTACTAGCCCCATAACCATGATGTGATTTGTGAGCTGCCTTCTGTACCGGCCTGTCTCTACCCCGATTTTACGAAATGGAACTCATCCCCAGGCTCTCACCCACAGTACACCCTAAACGGCTTCCTCCCACAGAGAGGTCGTCGGAAGATAAAACAGTGTTTCTGTACACTCTTGTTTCTTCGAGTTAGAATTCTAGCGATTCGACTTCTATGCAAAAGTAGGGCCGCTGTGCTAGCTAAATGAAACACACCGGGAGTCTTGTCTTGCCTTTGCTGGGGCCTGAGTCTCACTCGTAATGAGCTTTGGACTCCCTTGCAGTGCTCTCAGGCATGCACACAACAAAATGCTTCCACCCTCAGGGGCGGCTGTTTTCAATAAGCACGGATTCTGTACCGAGTTTTTCCTTCGAGTTAGGTGGCTGGCTTTCAGGCTGCACGCACCCCCTGGGCAATGCTACTAGCCCCATAACCATGATTTGATTGGTGAGCTGCCATTTGTACGGGCCTGTCTCTACCCCGATTTTACAAAATGGAACAAGTCCCGTGACTCTCATCCACACTACACCCTAAACGGCTTCCACGCACAGGGAGGTCTTCGGAAGCTAAAACACTGTTTCTGTACACTGTTCTTTCTTCCAGTTGGAACGCTTGCGATTAGATTTCCATGCAAAAGTAGGGCCGCAGTGCTAGCTAAAACAAACACATGGGGAGTCTTGTCCTGCCTTTGGCTGGGGCCTGAGTCGCGCTCGTAAAAAGCTTCGTACTCCCTTGCAGTGCTCGCACCCACGCACACAACTAAAGGATTCCACCCTCAGGAGCGGCTGTTTTCAATGAAGCACAGGTTCTCTACCGAGTTTTTCCTTCGAGATGGGTGGCTGAATATCAGCCTGCGCACTCCGCGGGGGCAACGCTACTAGCCCCATAACCATGATTTGATTTGTGAGCTGCCATTTGTACGGGCCTGTCTCTACCCCGATTTTATGAAATGGCACCAGTCCCGTGACTCTCACCCACACTACACCCTAAACTGCTTCCTCCCACAGAGAGGTCGTCGGAAGCTAAAACACTGTTTCTGTACCCTGTTGGTTCTTCGAGTTAGAATGCTAGCGATTAGACTTCCATGCAAAAGTAGGGCCGCTGTGCTAGCTAAATGAAACACACCGGGAGTCTTGTCTTGCCTTTGATGGGGCCTGAGTCTCACGCGTAAAGAGCTTTGGACTCCCTTGCAGTGCTCTCAGGCATGCGCACAACAAAATGCTTCCACCCTCAGGAGGGGCTGTTTTCAATGAAGCACAGATCCTCTACCGAGTTTTTCCTTCGAGTTAGGTGGCTGGCTTTCAGCCTCCACGCACAACCCGGGGCAATGCTACTAGCCCCATAACCATGATGTGATTTGTGAGCTGCCTTCGGTACCGACCTGTCTCTACCCCGATTTTCCGAAGTGGAACCAGTCCTGTGGCTCTCACCCAAACTAAACCCGAAACTTCTTCCTCCCACAGAGAGGTCATTGGAAGCTAAAACCCTGTTTCTGGACACTGTTGTTTGTTCGAGTAGAACCCTACTGATTAGACTTCAATGCAAAAGTAGGGCCGCTGTGCTAGCTTAGTCAAACACATGGGGAGTGTTGTTCTGCCTTTTGCTGGGGCCTGAGTTTCACTCGTGAAAAGGTTTGGAATCCCTTTCAGTGCTCTCACGCACGCACACAACAAAATGCTTCCGCCCTCAGTAGCGGCTGTTGTCGCTGAAGCACGGATTCTCTACCGAGGTTTCCTTCGTGTTAGGTGGCTGACTTTCAGCCTGCACGCTCCCCCGTGGCCACGCTCCTAGCCCCATAAACATGATGTGATTTGTGAGCTGCCTTCTGTTCCGGCCTGTCTCTACCCCGATTTTACGAAATGGAACCCATCCCCAGGCTCTCACACACAGTACACCCTAAACGGCTTCCTCCCACAGAGAGGTCGTCGGAAGCCAAAACCCTGTTTCTGTACACGGTTGTTTGTTCGAGTTAGAACCCTACCGATTAGACTTCAATGCAAAAGTAGGGCCGCAGTGCATGCTAGGTCAAACACACCGGGAGTCTTGTCCTGCCTTTTGGTGGGGCCTGAGTCTCATTCGTAAGAGCTTTAGACTCCCTGGCAGTGCTCTCACGCATGCACACAACAAAATGCTTCCACCCTCCGGAGCGGCTCTTTTTGCTGAAGCACGGATTCTCTAGCGAGTTTTTCCTTCGAGGTAGGTGGCTGAATTTCAGCCTGCACGCTCCCCTGGGGCACCGCTACTAGCCCCATAACCATGATGTGATTTGTGAGCTGCCTTCTGTACCGGCCTGTCTCTACCCCGATTTTACGAAATGGAACTCATCCCCAGGCTCTCACCCACAGTACACCCTAAACGGCTTCCTCCCACAGAGAGGTCGTCGGAAGATAAAACAGTGTTTCTGTACACTCTTGTTTCTTCGAGTTAGAATTCTAGCGATTCGACTTCTATGCAAAAGTAGGGCCGCTGTGCTAGCTAAATGAAACACACCGGGAGTCTTGTCTTGCCTTTGCTGGGGCCTGAGTCTCTCTCGTAATGAGCTTTGGACTCCCTTGCAGTGCTCTCAGGCATGCACACAACAAAATGCTTCCACCCTCAGGGGCAGCTGTTTTCAATAAGCACGGATTCTGTACCGAGTTTTTCCTTCGAGTTAGGTGGCTGGCTTTCAGGCTGCACGCACCCCCTGGGCAATGCTACTAGCCCCATAACCATGATTTGATTGGTGAGCTGCCATTTGTACGGGCCTGTCTCTACCCCGATTTTACAAAATGGAACAAGTCCCGTGACTCTCATCCACACTACACCCTAAACGGCTTCCACGCACAGGGAGGTCTTCGGAAGCTAAAACACTGTTTCTGTACACTGTTCTTTCTTCCAGTTGGAACGCTTGCGATTAGATTTCCATGCAAAAGTAGGGCCGCAGTGCTAGCTAAAACAAACACATGGGGAGTCTTGTCCTGCCTTTGGCTGGGGCCTGAGTCGCGCTCGTAAAAAGCTTCGTACTCCCTTGCAGTGCTCGCACCCACGCACACAACTAAAGGATTCCACCCTCAGGAGCGGCTGTTTTCAATGAAGCACAGGTTCTCTACCGAGTTTTTCCTTCGAGATGGGTGGCTGAATATCAGCCTGCGCACTCCGCGGGGGCAACGCTACTAGCCCCATAACCATGATTTGATTTGTGAGCTGCCATTTGTACGGGCCTGTCTCTACCCCGATTTTATGAAATGGCACCAGTCCCGTGACTCTCACCCACACTACACCCTAAACTGCTTCCTCCCACAGAGAGGTCGTCGGAAGCTAAAACACTGTTTCTGTACCCTGTTGGTTCTTCGAGTTAGAATGCTAGCGATTAGACTTCCATGCAAAAGTAGGGCCGCTGTGCTAGCTAAATGAAACACACCGGGAGTCTTGTCTTGCCTTTGATGGGGCCTGAGTCTCACGCGTAAAGAGCTTTGGACTCCCTTGCAGTGCTCTCAGGCATGCGCACAACAAAATGCTTCCACCCTCAGGAGGGGCTGTTTTCAATGAAGCACAGATCCTCTACCGAGTTTTTCCTTCGAGTTAGGTGGCTGGCTTTCAGCCTCCACGCACAACCCGGGGCAATGCTACTAGCCCCATAACCATGATGTGATTTGTGAGCTGCCTTCGGTACCGACCTGTCTCTACCCCGATTTTCCGAAGTGGAACCAGTCCTGTGGCTCTCACCCAAACTAAACCCGAAACTTCTTCCTCCCACAGAGAGGTCATTGGAAGCTAAAACCCTGTTTCTGGACACTGTTGTTTGTTCGAGTAGAACCCTACTGATTAGACTTCAATGCAAAAGTAGGGCCGCTGTGCTAGCTTAGTCAAACACATGGGGAGTGTTGTTCTGCCTTTTGCTGGGGCCTGAGTTTCACTCGTGAAAAGGTTTGGAATCCCTTTCAGTGCTCTCACGCACGCACACAACAAAATGCTTCCGCCCTCAGTAGCGGCTGTTGTCGCTGAAGCACGGATTCTCTACCGAGGTTTCCTTCGTGTTAGGTGGCTGACTTTCAGCCTGCACGCTCCCCCGTGGCCACGCTCCTAGCCCCATAAACATGATGTGATTTGTGAGCTGCCTTCTGTTCCGGCCTGTCTCTACCCCGATTTTACGAAATGGAACCCATCCCCAGGCTCTCACACACAGTACACCCTAAACGGCTTCCTCCCACAGAGAGGTCGTCGGAAGCCAAAACCCTGTTTCTGTACACGGTTGTTTGTTCGAGTTAGAACCCTACCGATTAGACTTCAATGCAAAAGTAGGGCCGCAGTGCATGCTAGGTCAAACACACCGGGAGTCTTGTCCTGCCTTTTGGTGGGGCCTGAGTCTCATTCGTAAGAGCTTTAGACTCCCTGGCAGTGCTCTCACGCATGCACACAACAAAATGCTTCCACCCTCCGGAGCGGCTCTTTTTGCTGAAGCACGGATTCTCTAGCGAGTTTTTCCTTCGAGGTAGGTGGCTGAATTTCAGCCTGCACGCTCCCCTGGGGCACCGCTACTAGCCCCATAACCATGATGTGATTTGTGAGCTGCCTTCTGTACCGGCCTGTCTCTACCCCGATTTTACGAAATGGAACTCATCCCCAGGCTCTCACCCACAGTACACCCTAAACGGCTTCCTCCCACAGAGAGGTCGTCGGAAGATAAAACAGTGTTTCTGTACACTCTTGTTTCTTCGAGTTAGAATTCTAGCGATTCGACTTCTATGCAAAAGTAGGGCCGCTGTGCTAGCTAAATGAAACACACCGGGAGTCTTGTCTTGCCTTTGCTGGGGCCTGAGTCTCTCTCGTAATGAGCTTTGGACTCCCTTGCAGTGCTCTCAGGCATGCACACAACAAAATGCTTCCACCCTCAGGGGCAGCTGTTTTCAATAAGCACGGATTCTGTACCGAGTTTTTCCTTCGAGTTAGGTGGCTGGCTTTCAGGCTGCACGCACCCCCTGGGCAATGCTACTAACCCCATAACCATGATTTGATTGGTGAGCTGCCATTTGTACGGGCCTGTCTCTACCCCGATTTTACAAAATGGAACAAGTCCCGTGACTCTCATCCACACTACACCCTAAACGGCTTCCACGCACAGGGAGGTCTTCGGAAGCTAAAACACTGTTTCTGTACACTGTTCTTTCTTCCAGTTGGAACGCTTGCGATTAGATTTCCATGCAAAAGTAGGGCCGCGGTGCTAGCTAAAACAAACACATGGGGAGTCTTGTCCTGCCTTTGGCTGGGGCCTGAGTCGCGCTCGTAAAAAGCTTCGTACTCCCTTGCAGTGCTCGCACCCACGCACACAACTAAAGGATTCCACCCTCAGGAGCGGCTGTTTTCAATGAAGCACAGGTTCTCTACCGAGTTTTTCCTTCGAGATGGGTGGCTGAATATCAGCCTGCGCACTCCGCGGGGGCAACGCTACTAGCCCCATAACCATGATTTGATTTGTGAGCTGCCATTTGTACGGGCCTGTCTCTACCCCGATTTTACGAAATGGCACCAGTCCCGTGACTCTCACCCACACTACACCCTAAACTGCTTCCTCCCACAGAGAGGTCGTCGGAAGCTAAAACACTGTTTCTGTACCCTGTTGGTTCTTCGAGTTAGAATGCTAGCGATTAGACTTCCATGCAAAAGTAGGGCCGCTGTGCTAGCTAAATGAAACACACCGGGAGTCTTGTCTTGCCTTTGATGGGGCCTGAGTCTCACGCGTAAAGAGCTTTGGACTCCCTTGCAGTGCTCTCAGGCATGCGCACAACAAAATGCTTCCACCCTCAGGAGGGGCTGTTTTCAATGAAGCACAGATCCTCTACCGAGTTTTTCCTTCGAGTTAGGTGGCTGGCTTTCAGCCTCCACGCACAACCCGGGGCAATGCTACTAGCCCCATAACCATGATGTGATTTGTGAGCTGCCTTCGGTACCGACCTGTCTCTACCCCGATTTTCCGAAGTGGAACCAGTCCTGTGGCTCTCACCCAAACTAAACCCGAAACTTCTTCCTCCCACAGAGAGGTCATTGGAAGCTAAAACCCTGTTTCTGGACACTGTTGTTTGTTCGAGTAGAACCCTACTGATTAGACTTCAATGCAAAAGTAGGGCCGCTGTGCTAGCTTAGTCAAACACATGGGGAGTGTTGTTCTGCCTTTTGCTGGGGCCTGAGTTTCACTCGTGAAAAGGTTTGGAATCCCTTTCAGTGCTCTCACGCACGCACACAACAAAATGCTTCCGCCCTCAGTAGCGGCTGTTGTCGCTGAAGCACGGATTCTCTACCGAGGTTTCCTTCGTGTTAGGTGGCTGACTTTCAGCCTGCACGCTCCCCCATGGCCACGCTCCTAGCCCCATAAACATGATGTGATTTGTGAGCTGCCTTCTGTTCCGGCCTGTCTCTACCCCGATTTTACGAAATGGAACCCATCCCCAGGCTCTCACACACAGTACACCCTAAACGGCTTCCTCCCACAGAGAGGTCGTCGGAAGCCAAAACCCTGTTTCTGTACACGGTTGTTTGTTCGAGTTAGAACCCTACCGATTAGACTTCAATGCAAAAGTAGGGCCGCAGTGCATGCTAGGTCAAACACACCGGGAGTCTTGTCCTGCCTTTTGGTGGGGCCTGAGTCTCATTCGTAAGAGCTTTAGACTCCCTGGCAGTGCTCTCACGCACGCACACAACAAAATGCTTCCACCCTCCGGAGCGGCTCTTTTTGCTGAAGCACGGATTCTCTAGCGAGTTTTTCCTTCGAGGTAGGTGGCTGAATTTCAGCCTGCACGCTCCCCTGGGGCACCGCTACTAGCCCCATAACCATGATGTGATTTGTGAGCTGCCTTCTGTACCGGCCTGTCTCTACCCCGATTTTACGAAATGGAACTCATCCCCAGGCTCTCACCCACAGTACACCCTAAACGGCTTCCTCCCACAGAGAGGTCGTCGGAAGATAAAACAGTGTTTCTGTACACTCTTGTTTCTTCGAGTTAGAATTCTAGCGATTCGACTTCTATGCAAAAGTAGGGCCGCTGTGCTAGCTAAATGAAACACACCGGGAGTCTTGTCTTGCCTTTGCTGGGGCCTGAGTCTCACTCGTAATGAGCTTTGGACTCCCTTGCAGTGCTCTCAGGCATGCACACAACAAAATGCTTCCACCCTCAGGGGCGGCTGTTTTCAATAAGCACGGATTCTGTACCGAGTTTTTCCTTCGAGTTAGGTGGCTGGCTTTCAGGCTGCACGCACCCCCTGGGCAATGCTACTAGCCCCATAACCATGATTTGATTGGTGAGCTGCCATTTGTACGGGCCTGTCTCTACCCCGATTTTACAAAATGGAACAAGTCCCGTGACTCTCATCCACACTACACCCTAAACGGCTTCCACGCACAGGGAGGTCTTCGGAAGCTAAAACACTGTTTCTGTACACTGTTCTTTCTTCCAGTTGGAACGCTTGCGATTAGATTTCCATGCAAAAGTAGGGCCGCAGTGCTAGCTAAAACAAACACATGGGGAGTCTTGTCCTGCCTTTGGCTGGGGCCTGAGTCGCGCTCGTAAAAAGCTTCGTACTCCCTTGCAGTGCTCGCACCCACGCACACAACTAAAGGATTCCACCCTCAGGAGCGGCTGTTTTCAATGAAGCACAGGTTCTCTACCGAGTTTTTCCTTCGAGATGGGTGGCTGAATATCAGCCTGCGCACTCCGCGGGGGCAACGCTACTAGCCCCATAACCATGATTTGATTTGTGAGCTGCCATTTGTACGGGCCTGTCTCTACCCCGATTTTACGAAATGGCACCAGTCCCGTGACTCTCACCCACACTACACCCTAAACTGCTTCCTCCCACAGAGAGGTCGTCGGAAGCTAAAACACTGTTTCTGTACCCTGTTGGTTCTTCGAGTTAGAATGCTAGCGATTAGACTTCCATGCAAAAGTAGGGCCGCTGTGCTAGCTAAATGAAACACACCGGGAGTCTTGTCTTGCCTTTGATGGGGCCTGAGTCTCACGCGTAAAGAGCTTTGGACTCCCTTGCAGTGCTCTCAGGCATGCGCACAACAAAATGCTTCCACCCTCAGGAGGGGCTGTTTTCAATGAAGCACAGATCCTCTACCGAGTTTTTCCTTCGAGTTAGGTGGCTGGCTTTCAGCCTCCACGCACAACCCGGGGCAATGCTACTAGCCCCATAACCATGATGTGATTTGTGAGCTGCCTTCGGTACCGACCTGTCTCTACCCCGATTTTCCGAAGTGGAACCAGTCCTGTGGCTCTCACCCAAACTAAACCCGAAACTTCTTCCTCCCACAGAGAGGTCATTGGAAGCTAAAACCCTGTTTCTGGACACTGTTGTTTGTTCGAGTAGAACCCTACTGATTAGACTTCAATGCAAAAGTAGGGCCGCTGTGCTAGCTTAGTCAAACACATGGGGAGTGTTGTTCTGCCTTTTGCTGGGGCCTGAGTTTCACTCGTGAAAAGGTTTGGAATCCCTTTCAGTGCTCTCACGCACGCACACAACAAAATGCTTCCGCCCTCAGTAGCGGCTGTTGTCGCTGAAGCACGGATTCTCTACCGAGGTTTCCTTCGTGTTAGGTGGCTGACTTTCAGCCTGCACGCTCCCCCGTGGCCACGCTCCTAGCCCCATAAACATGATGTGATTTGTGAGCTGCCTTCTGTTCCGGCCTGTCTCTACCCCGATTTTACGAAATGGAACCCATCCCCAGGCTCTCACACACAGTACACCCTAAACGGCTTCCTCCCACAGAGAGGTCGTCAGAAGCCAAAACCCTGTTTCTGTACACGGTTGTTTGTTCGAGTTAGAACCCTACCGATTAGACTTCAATGCAAAAGTAGGGCCGCAGTGCATGCTAGGTCAAACACACCGGGAGTCTTGTCCTGCCTTTTGGTGGGGCCTGAGTCTCATTCGTAAGAGCTTTAGACTCCCTGGCAGTGCTCTCACGCACGCACACAACAAAATGCTTCCACCCTCCGGAGCGGCTCTTTTTGCTGAAGCACGGATTCTCTAGCGAGTTTTTCCTTCGAGGTAGGTGGCTGAATTTCAGCCTGCACGCTCCCCTGGGGCACCGCTACTAGCCCCATAACCATGATGTGATTTGTGAGCTGCCTTCTGTACCGGCCTGTCTCTACCCCGATTTTACGAAATGGAACTCATCCCCAGGCTCTCACCCACAGTACACCCTAAACGGCTTCCTCCCACAGAGAGGTCGTCGGAAGATAAAACAGTGTTTCTGTACACTCTTGTTTCTTCGAGTTAGAATTCTAGCGATTCGACTTCTATGCAAAAGTAGGGCCGCTGTGCTAGCTAAATGAAACACACCGGGAGTCTTGTCTTGCCTTTGCTGGGGCCTGAGTCTCACTCGTAATGAGCTTTGGACTCCCTTGCAGTGCTCTCAGGCATGCACACAACAAAATGCTTCCACCCTCAGGGGCGGCTGTTTTCAATAAGCACGGATTCTGTACCGAGTTTTTCCTTCGAGTTAGGTGGCTGGCTTTCAGGCTGCACGCACCCCCTGGGCAATGCTACTAGCCCCATAACCATGATTTGATTGGTGAGCTGCCATTTGTACGGGCCTGTCTCTACCCCGATTTTACAAAATGGAACAAGTCCCGTGACTCTCATCCACACTACACCCTAAACGGCTTCCACGCACAGGGAGGTCTTCGGAAGCTAAAACACTGTTTCTGTACACTGTTCTTTCTTCCAGTTGGAACGCTTGCGATTAGATTTCCATGCAAAAGTAGGGCCGCAGTGCTAGCTAAAACAAACACATGGGGAGTCTTGTCCTGCCTTTGGCTGGGGCCTGAGTCGCGCTCGTAAAAAGCTTCGTACTCCCTTGCAGTGCTCGCACCCACGCACACAACTAAAGGATTCCACCCTCAGGAGCGGCTGTTTTCAATGAAGCACAGGTTCTCTACCGAGTTTTTCCTTCGAGATGGGTGGCTGAATATCAGCCTGCGCACTCCGCGGGGGCAACGCTACTAGCCCCATAACCATGATTTGATTTGTGAGCTGCCATTTGTACGGGCCTGTCTCTACCCCGATTTTACGAAATGGCACCAGTCCCGTGACTCTCACCCACACTACACCCTAAACTGCTTCCTCCCACAGAGAGGTCGTCGGAAGCTAAAACACTGTTTCTGTACCCTGTTGGTTCTTCGAGTTAGAATGCTAGCGATTAGACTTCCATGCAAAAGTAGGGCCGCTGTGCTAGCTAAATGAAACACACCGGGAGTCTTGTCTTGCCTTTGATGGGGCCTGAGTCTCACGTGTAAAGAGCTTTGGACTCCCTTGCAGTGCTCTCAGGCATGCGCACAACAAAATGCTTCCACCCTCAGGAGGGGCTGTTTTCAATGAAGCACAGATCCTCTACCGAGTTTTTCCTTCGAGTTAGGTGGCTGGCTTTCAGCCTCCACGCACAACCCGGGGCAATGCTACTAGCCCCATAACCATGATGTGATTTGTGAGCTGCCTTCGGTACCGACCTGTCTCTACCCCGATTTTCCGAAGTGGAACCAGTCCTGTGGCTCTCACCCAAACTAAACCCGAAACTTCTTCCTCCCACAGAGAGGTCATTGGAAGCTAAAACCCTGTTTCTGGACACTGTTGTTTGTTCGAGTAGAACCCTACTGATTAGACTTCAATGCAAAAGTAGGGCCGCTGTGCTAGCTTAGTCAAACACATGGGGAGTGTTGTTCTGCCTTTTGCTGGGGCCTGAGTTTCACTCGTGAAAAGGTTTGGAATCCCTTTCAGTGCTCTCACGCACGCACACAACAAAATGCTTCCGCCCTCAGTAGCGGCTGTTGTCGCTGAAGCACGGATTCTCTACCGAGGTTTCCTTCGTGTTAGGTGGCTGACTTTCAGCCTGCACGCTCCCCCGTGGCCACGCTCCTAGCCCCATAAACATGATGTGATTTGTGAGCTGCCTTCTGTTCCGGCCTGTCTCTACCCCGATTTTACGAAATGGAACCCATCCCCAGGCTCTCACACACAGTACACCCTAAACGGCTTCCTCCCACAGAGAGGTCGTCGGAAGCCAAAACCCTGTTTCTGTACACGGTTGTTTGTTCGAGTTAGAACCCTACCGATTAGACTTCAATGCAAAAGTAGGGCCGCAGTGCATGCTAGGTCAAACACACCGGGAGTCTTGTCCTGCCTTTTGGTGGGGCCTGAGTCTCATTCGTAAGAGCTTTAGACTCCCTGGCAGTGCTCTCACGCACGCACACAACAAAATGCTTCCACCCTCCGGAGCGGCTCTTTTTGCTGAAGCACGGATTCTCTAGCGAGTTTTTCCTTCGAGGTAGGTGGCTGAATTTCAGCCTGCACGCTCCCCTGGGGCACCGCTACTAGCCCCATAACCATGATGTGATTTGTGAGCTGCCTTCTGTACCGGCCTGTCTCTACCCCGATTTTACGAAATGGAACTCATCCCCAGGCTCTCACCCACAGTACACCCTAAACGGCTTCCTCCCACAGAGAGGTCGTCGGAAGATAAAACAGTGTTTCTGTACACTCTTGTTTCTTCGAGTTAGAATTCTAGCGATTCGACTTCTATGCAAAAGTAGGGCCGCTGTGCTAGCTAAATGAAACACACCGGGAGTCTTGTCTTGCCTTTGCTGGGGCCTGAGTCTCACTCGTAATGAGCTTTGGACTCCCTTGCAGTGCTCTCAGGCATGCACACAACAAAATGCTTCCACCCTCAGGGGCGGCTGTTTTCAATAAGCACGGATTCTGTACCGAGTTTTTCCTTCGAGTTAGGTGGCTGGCTTTCAGGCTGCACGCACCCCCTGGGCAATGCTACTAGCCCCATAACCATGATTTGATTGGTGAGCTGCCATTTGTACGGGCCTGTCTCTACCCCGATTTTACAAAATGGAACAAGTCCCGTGACTCTCATCCACACTACACCCTAAACGGCTTCCACGCACAGGGAGGTCTTCGGAAGCTAAAACACTGTTTCTGTACACTGTTCTTTCTTCCAGTTGGAACGCTTGCGATTAGATTTCCATGCAAAAGTAGGGCCGCAGTGCTAGCTAAAACAAACACATGGGGAGTCTTGTCCTGCCTTTGGCTGGGGCCTGAGTCGCGCTCGTAAAAAGCTTCGTACTCCCTTGCAGTGCTCGCACCCACGCACACAACTAAAGGATTCCACCCTCAGGAGCGGCTGTTTTCAATGAAGCACAGGTTCTCTACCGAGTTTTTCCTTCGAGATGGGTGGCTGAATATCAGCCTGCGCACTCCGCGGGGGCAACGCTACTAGCCCCATAACCATGATTTGATTTGTGAGCTGCCATTTGTACGGGCCTGTCTCTACCCCGATTTTACGAAATGGCACCAGTCCCGTGACTCTCACCCACACTACACCCTAAACTGCTTCCTCCCACAGAGAGGTCGTCGGAAGCTAAAACACTGTTTCTGTACCCTGTTGGTTCTTCGAGTTAGAATGCTAGCGATTAGACTTCCATGCAAAAGTAGGGCCGCTGTGCTAGCTAAATGAAACACACCGGGAGTCTTGTCTTGCCTTTGATGGGGCCTGAGTCTCACGCGTAAAGAGCTTTGGACTCCCTTGCAGTGCTCTCAGGCATGCGCACAACAAAATGCTTCCACCCTCAGGAGGGGCTGTTTTCAATGAAGCACAGATCCTCTACCGAGTTTTTCCTTCGAGTTAGGTGGCTGGCTTTCAGCCTCCACGCACAACCCGGGGCAATGCTACTAGCCCCATAACCATGATGTGATTTGTGAGCTGCCTTCGGTACCGACCTGTCTCTACCCCGATTTTCCGAAGTGGAACCAGTCCTGTGGCTCTCACCCAAACTAAACCCGAAACTTCTTCCTCCCACAGAGAGGTCATTGGAAGCTAAAACCCTGTTTCTGGACACTGTTGTTTGTTCGAGTAGAACCCTACTGATTAGACTTCAATGCAAAAGTAGGGCCGCTGTGCTAGCTTAGTCAAACACATGGGGAGTGTTGTTCTGCCTTTTGCTGGGGCCTGAGTTTCACTCGTGAAAAGGTTTGGAATCCCTTTCAGTGCTCTCACGCACGCACACAACAAAATGCTTCCGCCCTCAGTAGCGGCTGTTGTCGCTGAAGCACGGATTCTCTACCGAGGTTTCCTTCGTGTTAGGTGGCTGACTTTCAGCCTGCACGCTCCCCCGTGGCCACGCTCCTAGCCCCATAAACATGATGTGATTTGTGAGCTGCCTTCTGTTCCGGCCTGTCTCTACCCCGATTTTACGAAATGGAACCCATCCCCAGGCTCTCACACACAGTACACCCTAAACGGCTTCCTCCCACAGAGAGGTCGTCGGAAGCCAAAACCCTGTTTCTGTACACGGTTGTTTGTTCGAGTTAGAACCCTACCGATTAGACTTCAATGCAAAAGTAGGGCCGCAGTGCATGCTAGGTCAAACACACCGGGAGTCTTGTCCTGCCTTTTGGTGGGGCCTGAGTCTCATTCGTAAGAGCTTTAGACTCCCTGGCAGTGCTCTCACGCACGCACACAACAAAATGCTTCCACCCTCCGGAGCGGCTCTTTTTGCTGAAGCACGGATTCTCTAGCGAGTTTTTCCTTCGAGGTAGGTGGCTGAATTTCAGCCTGCACGCTCCCCTGGGGCACCGCTACTAGCCCCATAACCATGATGTGATTTGTGAGCTGCCTTCTGTACCGGCCTGTCTCTACCCCGATTTTACGAAATGGAACTCATCCCCAGGCTCTCACCCACAGTACACCCTAAACGGCTTCCTCCCACAGAGAGGTCGTCGGAAGATAAAACAGTGTTTCTGTACACTCTTGTTTCTTCGAGTTAGAATTCTAGCGATTCGACTTCTATGCAAAAGTAGGGCCGCTGTGCTAGCTAAATGAAACACACCGGGAGTCTTGTCTTGCCTTTGCTGGGGCCTGAGTCTCACTCGTAATGAGCTTTGGACTCCCTTGCAGTGCTCTCAGGCATGCACACAACAAAATGCTTCCACCCTCAGGGGCGGCTGTTTTCAATAAGCACGGATTCTGTACCGAGTTTTTCCTTCGAGTTAGGTGGCTGGCTTTCAGGCTGCACGCACCCCCTGGGCAATGCTACTAGCCCCATAACCATGATTTGATTGGTGAGCTGCCATTTGTACGGGCCTGTCTCTACCCCGATTTTACAAAATGGAACAAGTCCCGTGACTCTCATCCACACTACACCCTAAACGGCTTCCACGCACAGGGAGGTCTTCGGAAGCTAAAACACTGTTTCTGTACACTGTTCTTTCTTCCAGTTGGAACGCTTGCGATTAGATTTCCATGCAAAAGTAGGGCCGCAGTGCTAGCTAAAACAAACACATGGGGAGTCTTGTCCTGCCTTTGGCTGGGGCCTGAGTCGCGCTCGTAAAAAGCTTCGTACTCCCTTGCAGTGCTCGCACCCACGCACACAACTAAAGGATTCCACCCTCAGGAGCGGCTGTTTTCAATGAAGCACAGGTTCTCTACCGAGTTTTTCCTTCGAGATGGGTGGCTGAATATCAGCCTGCGCACTCCGCGGGGGCAACGCTACTAGCCCCATAACCATGATTTGATTTGTGAGCTGCCATTTGTACGGGCCTGTCTCTACCCCGATTTTACGAAATGGCACCAGTCCCGTGACTCTCACCCACACTACACCCTAAACTGCTTCCTCCCACAGAGAGGTCGTCGGAAGCTAAAACACTGTTTCTGTACCCTGTTGGTTCTTCGAGTTAGAATGCTAGCGATTAGACTTCCATGCAAAAGTAGGGCCGCTGTGCTAGCTAAATGAAACACACCGGGAGTCTTGTCTTGCCTTTGATGGGGCCTGAGTCTCACGCGTAAAGAGCTTTGGACTCCCTTGCAGTGCTCTCAGGCATGCGCACAACAAAATGCTTCCACCCTCAGGAGGGGCTGTTTTCAATGAAGCACAGATCCTCTACCGAGTTTTTCCTTCGAGTTAGGTGGCTGGCTTTCAGCCTCCACGCACAACCCGGGGCAATGCTACTAGCCCCATAACCATGATGTGATTTGTGAGCTGCCTTCGGTACCGACCTGTCTCTACCCCGATTTTCCGAAGTGGAACCAGTCCTGTGGCTCTCACCCAAACTAAACCCGAAACTTCTTCCTCCCACAGAGAGGTCATTGGAAGCTAAAACCCTGTTTCTGGACACTGTTGTTTGTTCGAGTAGAACCCTACTGATTAGACTTCAATGCAAAAGTAGGGCCGCTGTGCTAGCTTAGTCAAACACATGGGGAGTGTTGTTCTGCCTTTTGCTGGGGCCTGAGTTTCACTCGTGAAAAGGTTTGGAATCCCTTTCAGTGCTCTCACGCACGCACACAACAAAATGCTTCCGCCCTCAGTAGCGGCTGTTGTCGCTGAAGCACGGATTCTCTACCGAGGTTTCCTTCGTGTTAGGTGGCTGACTTTCAGCCTGCACGCTCCCCCGTGGCCACGCTCCTAGCCCCATAAACATGATGTGATTTGTGAGCTGCCTTCTGTTCCGGCCTGTCTCTACCCCGATTTTACGAAATGGAACCCATCCCCAGGCTCTCACACACAGTACACCCTAAACGGCTTCCTCCCACAGAGAGGTCGTCGGAAGCTAAAACCCTGTTTCTGTACACGGTTGTTTGTTCGAGTTAGAACCCTACCGATTAGACTTCAATGCAAAAGTAGGGCCGCAGTGCATGCTAGGTCAAACACACCGGGAGTCTTGTCCTGCCTTTTGGTGGGGCCTGAGTCTCATTCGTAAGAGCTTTAGACTCCCTGGCAGTGCTCTCACGCACGCACACAACAAAATGCTTCCACCCTCCGGAGCGGCTCTTTTTGCTGAAGCACGGATTCTCTAGCGAGTTTTTCCTTCGAGGTAGGTGGCTGAATTTCAGCCTGCACGCTCCCCTGGGGCACCGCTACTAGCCCCATAACCATGATGTGATTTGTGAGCTGCCTTCTGTACCGGCCTGTCTCTACCCCGATTTTACGAAATGGAACTCATCCCCAGGCTCTCACCCACAGTACACCCTAAACGGCTTCCTCCCACAGAGAGGTCGTCGGAAGATAAAACAGTGTTTCTGTACACTCTTGTTTCTTCGAGTTAGAATTCTAGCGATTCGACTTCTATGCAAAAGTAGGGCCGCTGTGCTAGCTAAATGAAACACACCGGGAGTCTTGTCTTGCCTTTGCTGGGGCCTGAGTCTCACTCGTAATGAGCTTTGGACTCCCTTGCAGTGCTCTCAGGCATGCACACAACAAAATGCTTCCACCCTCAGGGGCGGCTGTTTTCAATAAGCACGGATTCTGTACCGAGTTTTTCCTTCGAGTTAGGTGGCTGGCTTTCAGGCTGCACGCACCCCCTGGGCAATGCTACTAGCCCCATAACCATGATTTGATTGGTGAGCTGCCATTTGTACGGGCCTGTCTCTACCCCGATTTTACAAAATGGAACAAGTCCCGTGACTCTCATCCACACTACACCCTAAACGGCTTCCACGCACAGGGAGGTCTTCGGAAGCTAAAACACTGTTTCTGTACACTGTTCTTTCTTCCAGTTGGAACGCTTGCGATTAGATTTCCATGCAAAAGTAGGGCCGCAGTGCTAGCTAAAACAAACACATGGGGAGTCTTGTCCTGCCTTTGGCTGGGGCCTGAGTCGCGCTCGTAAAAAGCTTCGTACTCCCTTGCAGTGCTCGCACCCACGCACACAACTAAAGGATTCCACCCTCAGGAGCGGCTGTTTTCAATGAAGCACAGGTTCTCTACCGAGGTTTTCCTTCGAGATGGGTGGCTGAATATCAGCCTGCGCACTCCGCGGGGGCAACGCTACTAGCTCCATAACCATGATTTGATTTGTGAGCTGCCATTTGTACGGGCCTGTCTCTACCCCGGTTTTACGAAATGGCACCAGTCCCGTGACTCTCACCCACACTACACCCTAAACTGCTTCCTCCCACAGAGAGGTCGTCGGAAGCTAAAACACTGTTTCTGTACCCTGTTGGTTCTTCGAGTTAGAATGCTAGCGATTAGACTTCCATGCAAAAGTAGGGCCGCTGTGCTAGCTAAATGAAACACACCGGGAGTCTTGTCTTGCCTTTGATGGGGCCTGAGTCTCACGCGTAAAGAGCTTTGGACTCCCTTGCAGTGCTCTCAGGCATGCGCACAACAAAATGCTTCCACCCTCAGGAGGGGCTGTTTTCAATGAAGCACAGATCCTCTACCGAGTTTTTCCTTCGAGTTAGGTGGCTGGCTTTCAGCCTCCATGCACAACCCGGGGCAATGCTACTAGCCCCATAACCATGATGTGATTTGTGAGCTGCCTTCGGTACCGACCTGTCTCTACCCCGATTTTCCGAAGTGGAACCAGTCCTGTGGCTCTCACCCAAACTAAACCCGAAACTTCTTCCTCCCACAGAGAGGTCATTGGAAGCTAAAACCCTGTTTCTGGACACTGTTGTTTGTTCGAGTAGAACCCTACTGATTAGACTTCAATGCAAAAGTAGGGCCGCTGTGCTAGCTTAGTCAAACACATGGGGAGTGTTGTTCTGCCTTTTGCTGGGGCCTGAGTTTCACTCGTGAAAAGGTTTGGAATCCCTTTCAGTGCTCTCACGCACGCACACAACAAAATGCTTCCGCCCTCAGTAGCGGCTGTTGTCGCTGAAGCACGGATTCTCTACCGAGGTTTCCTTCGTGTTAGGTGGCTGACTTTCAGCCTGCACGCTCCCCCGTGGCCACGCTCCTAGCCCCATAAACATGATGTGATTTGTGAGCTGCCTTCTGTTCCGGCCTGTCTCTACCCCGATTTTACGAAATGGAACCCATCCCCAGGCTCTCACACACAGTACACCCTAAACGGCTTCCTCCCACAGAGAGGTCGTCGGAAGCTAAAACCCTGTTTCTGTACACGGTTGTTTGTTCGAGTTAGAACCCTACCGATTAGACTTCAATGCAAAAGTAGGGCCGCAGTGCATGCTAGGTCAAACACACCGGGAGTCTTGTCCTGCCTTTTGGTGGGGCCTGAGTCTCATTCGTAAGAGCTTTAGACTCCCTGGCAGTGCTCTCACGCACGCACACAACAAAATGCTTCCACCCTCCGGAGCGGCTCTTTTTGCTGAAGCACGGATTCTCTAGCGAGTTTTTCCTTCGAGGTAGGTGGCTGAATTTCAGCCTGCACGCTCCCCTGGGGCACCGCTACTAGCCCCATAACCATGATGTGATTTGTGAGCTGCCTTCTGTACCGGCCTGTCTCTACCCCGATTTTACGAAATGGAACTCATCCCCAGGCTCTCACCCACAGTACACCCTAAACGGCTTCCTCCCACAGAGAGGTCGTCGGAAGATAAAACAGTGTTTCTGTACACTCTTGTTTCTTCGAGTTAGAATTCTAGCGATTCGACTTCTATGCAAAAGTAGGGCCGCTGTGCTAGCTAAATGAAACACACCGGGAGTCTTGTCTTGCCTTTGCTGGGGCCTGAGTCTCACTCGTAATGAGCTTTGGACTCCCTTGCAGTGCTCTCAGGCATGCACACAACAAAATGCTTCCACCCTCAGGGGCGGCTGTTTTCAATAAGCACGGATTCTGTACCGAGTTTTTCCTTCGAGTTAGGTGGCTGGCTTTCAGGCTGCACGCACCCCCTGGGCAATGCTACTAGCCCCATAACCATGATTTGATTGGTGAGCTGCCATTTGTACGGGCCTGTCTCTACCCCGATTTTACAAAATGGAACAAGTCCCGTGACTCTCATCCACACTACACCCTAAACGGCTTCCACGCACAGGGAGGTCTTCGGAAGCTAAAACACTGTTTCTGTACACTGTTCTTTCTTCCAGTTGGAACGCTTGCGATTAGATTTCCATGCAAAAGTAGGGCCGCGGTGCTAGCTAAAACAAACACATGGGGAGTCTTGTCCTGCCTTTGGCTGGGGCCTGAGTCGCGCTCGTAAAAAGCTTCGTACTCCCTTGCAGTGCTCGCACCCACGCACACAACTAAAGGATTCCACCCTCAGGAGCGGCTGTTTTCAATGAAGCACAGGTTCTCTACCGAGTTTTTCCTTCGAGATGGGTGGCTGAATATCAGCCTGCGCACTCCGCGGGGGCAACGCTACTAGCCCCATAACCATGATTTGATTTGTGAGCTGCCATTTGTACGGGCCTGTCTCTACCCCGATTTTACGAAATGGCACCAGTCCCGTGACTCTCACCCACACTACACCCTAAACTGCTTCCTCCCACAGAGAGGTCGTCGGAAGCTAAAACACTGTTTCTGTACCCTGTTGGTTCTTCGAGTTAGAATGCTAGCGATTAGACTTCCATGCAAAAGTAGGGCCGCTGTGCTAGCTAAATGAAACACACCGGGAGTCTTGTCTTGCCTTTGATGGGGCCTGAGTCTCACGCGTAAAGAGCTTTGGACTCCCTTGCAGTGCTCTCAGGCATGCGCACAACAAAATGCTTCCACCCTCAGGAGGGGCTGTTTTCAATGAAGCACAGATCCTCTACCGAGTTTTTCCTTCGAGTTAGGTGGCTGGCTTTCAGCCTCCACGCACAACCCGGGGCAATGCTACTAGCCCCATAACCATGATGTGATTTGTGAGCTGCCTTCGGTACCGACCTGTCTCTACCCCGATTTTCCGAAGTGGAACCAGTCCTGTGGCTCTCACCCAAACTAAACCCGAAACTTCTTCCTCCCACAGAGAGGTCATTGGAAGCTAAAACCCTGTTTCTGGACACTGTTGTTTGTTCGAGTAGAACCCTACTGATTAGACTTCAATGCAAAAGTAGGGCCGCTGTGCTAGCTTAGTCAAACACATGGGGAGTGTTGTTCTGCCTTTTGCTGGGGCCTGAGTTTCACTCGTGAAAAGGTTTGGAATCCCTTTCAGTGCTCTCACGCACGCACACAACAAAATGCTTCCGCCCTCAGTAGCGGCTGTTGTCGCTGAAGCACGGATTCTCTACCGAGGTTTCCTTCGTGTTAGGTGGCTGACTTTCAGCCTGCACGCTCCCCCGTGGCCACGCTCCTAGCCCCATAAACATGATGTGATTTGTGAGCTGCCTTCTGTTCCGGCCTGTCTCTACCCCGATTTTACGAAATGGAACCCATCCCCAGGCTCTCACACACAGTACACCCTAAACGGCTTCCTCCCACAGAGAGGTCGTCGGAAGCTAAAACCCTGTTTCTGTACACGGTTGTTTGTTCGAGTTAGAACCCTACCGATTAGACTTCAATGCAAAAGTAGGGCCGCAGTGCATGCTAGGTCAAACACACCGGGAGTCTTGTCCTGCCTTTTGGTGGGGCCTGAGTCTCATTCGTAAGAGCTTTAGACTCCCTGGCAGTGCTCTCACGCACGCACACAACAAAATGCTTCCACCCTCCGGAGCGGCTCTTTTTGCTGAAGCACGGATTCTCTAGCGAGTTTTTCCTTCGAGGTAGGTGGCTGAATTTCAGCCTGCACGCTCCCCTGGGGCACCGCTACTAGCCCCATAACCATGATGTGATTTGTGAGCTGCCTTCTGTACCGGCCTGTCTCTACCCCGATTTTACGAAATGGAACTCATCCCCAGGCTCTCACCCACAGTACACCCTAAACGGCTTCCTCCCACAGAGAGGTCGTCGGAAGATAAAACAGTGTTTCTGTACACTCTTGTTTCTTCGAGTTAGAATTCTAGCGATTCGACTTCTATGCAAAAGTAGGGCCGCTGTGCTAGCTAAATGAAACACACCGGGAGTCTTGTCTTGCCTTTGCTGGGGCCTGAGTCTCACTCGTAATGAGCTTTGGACTCCCTTGCAGTGCTCTCAGGCATGCACACAACAAAATGCTTCCACCCTCAGGGGCGGCTGTTTTCAATAAGCACGGATTCTGTACCGAGTTTTTCCTTCGAGTTAGGTGGCTGGCTTTCAGGCTGCACGCACCCCCTGGGCAATGCTACTAGCCCCATAACCATGATTTGATTGGTGAGCTGCCATTTGTACGGGCCTGTCTCTACCCCGATTTTACAAAATGGAACAAGTCCCGTGACTCTCATCCACACTACACCCTAAACGGCTTCCACGCACAGGGAGGTCTTCGGAAGCTAAAACACTGTTTCTGTACACTGTTCTTTCTTCCAGTTGGAACGCTTGCGATTAGATTTCCATGCAAAAGTAGGGCCGCAGTGCTAGCTAAAACAAACACATGGGGAGTCTTGTCCTGCCTTTGGCTGGGGCCTGAGTCGCGCTCGTAAAAAGCTTCGTACTCCCTTGCAGTGCTCGCACCCACGCACACAACTAAAGGATTCCACCCTCAGGAGCGGCTGTTTTCAATGAAGCACAGGTTCTCTACCGAGGTTTTCCTTCGAGATGGGTGGCTGAATATCAGCCTGCGCACTCCGCGGGGGCAACGCTACTAGCTCCATAACCATGATTTGATTTGTGAGCTGCCATTTGTACGGGCCTGTCTCTACCCCGATTTTACGAAATGGCACCAGTCCCGTGACTCTCACCCACACTACACCCTAAACTGCTTCCTCCCACAGAGAGGTCGTCGGAAGCTAAAACACTGTTTCTGTACCCTGTTGGTTCTTCGAGTTAGAATGCTAGCGATTAGACTTCCATGCAAAAGTAGGGCCGCTGTGCTAGCTAAATGAAACACACCGGGAGTCTTGTCTTGCCTTTGATGGGGCCTGAGTCTCACGCGTAAAGAGCTTTGGACTCCCTTGCAGTGCTCTCAGGCATGCGCACAACAAAATGCTTCCACCCTCAGGAGGGGCTGTTTTCAATGAAGCACAGATCCTCTACCGAGTTTTTCCTTCGAGTTAGGTGGCTGGCTTTCAGCCTCCACGCACAACCCGGGGCAATGCTACTAGCCCCATAACCATGATGTGATTTGTGAGCTGCCTTCGGTACCGACCTGTCTCTACCCCGATTTTCCGAAGTGGAACCAGTCCTGTGGCTCTCACCCAAACTAAACCCGAAACTTCTTCCTCCCACAGAGAGGTCATTGGAAGCTAAAACCCTGTTTCTGGACACTGTTGTTTGTTCGAGTAGAACCCTACTGATTAGACTTCAATGCAAAAGTAGGGCCGCTGTGCTAGCTTAGTCAAACACATGGGGAGTGTTGTTCTGCCTTTTGCTGGGGCCTGAGTTTCACTCGTGAAAAGGTTTGGAATCCCTTTCAGTGCTCTCACGCACGCACACAACAAAATGCTTCCGCCCTCAGTAGCGGCTGTTGTCGCTGAAGCACGGATTCTCTACCGAGGTTTCCTTCGTGTTAGGTGGCTGACTTTCAGCCTGCACGCTCCCCCGTGGCCACGCTCCTAGCCCCATAAACATGATGTGATTTGTGAGCTGCCTTCTGTTCCGGCCTGTCTCTTCCCCGATTTTACGAAATGGAACCCATCCCCAGGCTCTCACACACAGTACACCCTAAACGGCTTCCTCCCACAGAGAGGTCGTCGGAAGCTAAAACCCTGTTTCTGTACACGGTTGTTTGTTCGAGTTAGAACCCTACCGATTAGACTTCAATGCAAAAGTAGGGCCGCAGTGCATGCTAGGTCAAACACACCGGGAGTCTTGTCCTGCCTTTTGGTGGGGCCTGAGTCTCATTCGTAAGAGCTTTAGACTCCCTGGCAGTGCTCTCACGCACGCACACAACAAAATGCTTCCACCCTCCGGAGCGGCTCTTTTTGCTGAAGCACGGATTCTCTAGCGAGTTTTTCCTTCGAGGTAGGTGGCTGAATTTCAGCCTGCACGCTCCCCTGGGGCACCGCTACTAGCCCCATAACCATGATGTGATTTGTGAGCTGCCTTCTGTACCGGCCTGTCTCTACCCCGATTTTACGAAATGGAACTCATCCCCAGGCTCTCACCCACAGTACACCCTAAACGGCTTCCTCCCACAGAGAGGTCGTCGGAAGATAAAACAGTGTTTCTGTACACTCTTGTTTCTTCGAGTTAGAATTCTAGCGATTCGACTTCTATGCAAAAGTAGGGCCGCTGTGCTAGCTAAATGAAACACACCGGGAGTCTTGTCTTGCCTTTGCTGGGGCCTGAGTCTCACTCGTAATGAGCTTTGGACTCCCTTGCAGTGCTCTCAGGCATGCACACAACAAAATGCTTCCACCCTCAGGGGCGGCTGTTTTCAATAAGCACGGATTCTGTACCGAGTTTTTCCTTCGAGTTAGGTGGCTGGCTTTCAGGCTGCACGCACCCCCTGGGCAATGCTACTAGCCCCATAACCATGATTTGATTGGTGAGCTGCCATTTGTACGGGCCTGTCTCTACCCCGATTTTACAAAATGGAACAAGTCCCGTGACTCTCATCCACACTACACCCTAAACGGCTTCCACGCACAGGGAGGTCTTCGGAAGCTAAAACACTGTTTCTGTACACTGTTCTTTCTTCCAGTTGGAACGCTTGCGATTAGATTTCCATGCAAAAGTAGGGCCGCGGTGCTAGCTAAAACAAACACATGGGGAGTCTTGTCCTGCCTTTGGCTGGGGCCTGAGTCGCGCTCGTAAAAAGCTTCGTACTCCCTTGCAGTGCTCGCACCCACGCACACAACTAAAGGATTCCACCCTCAGGAGCGGCTGTTTTCAATGAAGCACAGGTTCTCTACCGAGTTTTTCCTTCGAGATGGGTGGCTGAATATCAGCCTGCGCACTCCGCGGGGGCAACGCTACTAGCCCCATAACCATGATTTGATTTGTGAGCTGCCATTTGTACGGGCCTGTCTCTACCCCGATTTTACGAAATGGCACCAGTCCCGTGACTCTCACCCACACTACACCCTAAACTGCTTCCTCCCACAGAGAGGTCGTCGGAAGCTAAAACACTGTTTCTGTACCCTGTTGGTTCTTCGAGTTAGAATGCTAGCGATTAGACTTCCATGCAAAAGTAGGGCCGCTGTGCTAGCTAAATGAAACACACCGGGAGTCTTGTCTTGCCTTTGATGGGGCCTGAGTCTCACGCGTAAAGAGCTTTGGACTCCCTTGCAGTGCTCTCAGGCATGCGCACAACAAAATGCTTCCACCCTCAGGAGGGGCTGTTTTCAATGAAGCACAGATCCTCTACCGAGTTTTTCCTTCGAGTTAGGTGGCTGGCTTTCAGCCTCCACGCACAACCCGGGGCAATGCTACTAGCCCCATAACCATGATGTGATTTGTGAGCTGCCTTCGGTACCGACCTGTCTCTACCCCGATTTTCCGAAGTGGAACCAGTCCTGTGGCTCTCACCCAAACTAAACCCGAAACTTCTTCCTCCCACAGAGAGGTCATTGGAAGCTAAAACCCTGTTTCTGGACACTGTTGTTTGTTCGAGTAGAACCCTACTGATTAGACTTCAATGCAAAAGTAGGGCCGCTGTGCTAGCTTAGTCAAACACATGGGGAGTGTTGTTCTGCCTTTTGCTGGGGCCTGAGTTTCACTCGTGAAAAGGTTTGGAATCCCTTTCAGTGCTCTCACGCACGCACACAACAAAATGCTTCCGCCCTCAGTAGCGGCTGTTGTCGCTGAAGCACGGATTCTCTACCGAGGTTTCCTTCGTGTTAGGTGGCTGACTTTCAGCCTGCACGCTCCCCCGTGGCCACGCTCCTAGCCCCATAAACATGATGTGATTTGTGAGCTGCCTTCTGTTCCGGCCTGTCTCTACCCCGATTTTACGAAATGGAACCCATCCCCAGGCTCTCACACACAGTACACCCTAAACGGCTTCCTCCCACAGAGAGGTCGTCGGAAGCCAAAACCCTGTTTCTGTACACGGTTGTTTGTTCGAGTTAGAACCCTACCGATTAGACTTCAATGCAAAAGTAGGGCCGCAGTGCATGCTAGGTCAAACACACCGGGAGTCTTGTCCTGCCTTTTGGTGGGGCCTGAGTCTCATTCGTAAGAGCTTTAGACTCCCTGGCAGTGCTCTCACGCACGCACACAACAAAATGCTTCCACCCTCCGGAGCGGCTCTTTTTGCTGAAGCACGGATTCTCTAGCGAGTTTTTCCTTCGAGGTAGGTGGCTGAATTTCAGCCTGCACGCTCCCCTGGGGCACCGCTACTAGCCCCATAACCATGATGTGATTTGTGAGCTGCCTTCTGTACCGGCCTGTCTCTACCCCGATTTTACGAAATGGAACTCATCCCCAGGCTCTCACCCACAGTACACCCTAAACGGCTTCCTCCCACAGAGAGGTCGTCGGAAGATAAAACAGTGTTTCTGTACACTCTTGTTTCTTCGAGTTAGAATTCTAGCGATTCGACTTCTATGCAAAAGTAGGGCCGCTGTGCTAGCTAAATGAAACACACCGGGAGTCTTGTCTTGCCTTTGCTGGGGCCTGAGTCTCACTCGTAATGAGCTTTGGACTCCCTTGCAGTGCTCTCAGGCATGCACACAACAAAATGCTTCCACCCTCAGGGGCGGCTGTTTTCAATAAGCACGGATTCTGTACCGAGTTTTTCCTTCGAGTTAGGTGGCTGGCTTTCAGGCTGCACGCACCCCCTGGGCAATGCTACTAGCCCCATAACCATGATTTGATTGGTGAGCTGCCATTTGTACGGGCCTGTCTCTACCCCGATTTTACAAAATGGAACAAGTCCCGTGACTCTCATCCACACTACACCCTAAACGGCTTCCACGCACAGGGAGGTCTTCGGAAGATAAAACACTGTTTCTGTACACTGTTCTTTCTTCCAGTTGGAACGCTTGCGATTAGATTTCCATGCAAAAGTAGGGCCGCAGTGCTAGCTAAAACAAACACATGGGGAGTCTTGTCCTGCCTTTGGCTGGGGCCTGAGTCGCGCTCGTAAAAAGCTTCGTACTCCCTTGCAGTGCTCGCACCCACGCACACAACTAAAGGATTCCACCCTCAGGAGCGGCTGTTTTCAATGAAGCACAGGTTCTCTACCGAGTTTTTCCTTCGAGATGGGTGGCTGAATATCAGCCTGCGCACTCCGCGGGGGCAACGCTACTAGCCCCATAACCATGATTTGATTTGTGAGCTGCCATTTGTACGGGCCTGTCTCTACCCCGATTTTATGAAATGGCACCAGTCCCGTGACTCTCACCCACACTACACCCTAAACTGCTTCCTCCCACAGAGAGGTCGTCGGAAGCTAAAACACTGTTTCTGTACCCTGTTGGTTCTTCGAGTTAGAATGCTAGCGATTAGACTTCCATGCAAAAGTAGGGCCGCTGTGCTAGCTAAATGAAACACACCGGGAGTCTTGTCTTGCCTTTGATGGGGCCTGAGTCTCACGCGTAAAGAGCTTTGGACTCCCTTGCAGTGCTCTCAGGCATGCGCACAACAAAATGCTTCCACCCTCAGGAGGGGCTGTTTTCAATGAAGCACAGATCCTCTACCGAGTTTTTCCTTCGAGTTAGGTGGCTGGCTTTCAGCCTCCACGCACAACCCGGGGCAATGCTACTAGCCCCATAACCATGATGTGATTTGTGAGCTGCCTTCGGTACCGACCTGTCTCTACCCCGATTTTCCGAAGTGGAACCAGTCCTGTGGCTCTCACCCAAACTAAACCCGAAACTTCTTCCTCCCACAGAGAGGTCATTGGAAGCTAAAACCCTGTTTCTGGACACTGTTGTTTGTTCGAGTAGAACCCTACTGATTAGACTTCAATGCAAAAGTAGGGCCGCTGTGCTAGCTTAGTCAAACACATGGGGAGTGTTGTTCTGCCTTTTGCTGGGGCCTGAGTTTCACTCGTGAAAAGGTTTGGAATCCCTTTCAGTGCTCTCACGCACGCACACAACAAAATGCTTCCGCCCTCAGTAGCGGCTGTTGTCGCTGAAGCACGGATTCTCTACCGAGGTTTCCTTCGTGTTAGGTGGCTGACTTTCAGCCTGCACGCTCCCCCGTGGCCACGCTCCTAGCCCCATAAACATGATGTGATTTGTGAGCTGCCTTCTGTTCCGGCCTGTCTCTACCCCGATTTTACGAAATGGAACCCATCCCCAGGCTCTCACACACAGTACACCCTAAACGGCTTCCTCCCACAGAGAGGTCGTCGGAAGCCAAAACCCTGTTTCTGTACACGGTTGTTTGTTCGAGTTAGAACCCTACCGATTAGACTTCAATGCAAAAGTAGGGCCGCAGTGCATGCTAGGTCAAACACACCGGGAGTCTTGTCCTGCCTTTTGGTGGGGCCTGAGTCTCATTCGTAAGAGCTTTAGACTCCCTGGCAGTGCTCTCACGCACGCACACAACAAAATGCTTCCACCCTCCGGAGCGGCTCTTTTTGCTGAAGCACGGATTCTCTAGCGAGTTTTTCCTTCGAGGTAGGTGGCTGAATTTCAGCCTGCACGCTCCCCTGGGGCACCGCTACTAGCCCCATAACCATGATGTGATTTGTGAGCTGCCTTCTGTACCGGCCTGTCTCTACCCCGATTTTACGAAATGGAACTCATCCCCAGGCTCTCACCCACAGTACACCCTAAACGGCTTCCTCCCACAGAGAGGTCGTCGGAAGATAAAACAGTGTTTCTGTACACTCTTGTTTCTTCGAGTTAGAATTCTAGCGATTCGACTTCTATGCAAAAGTAGGGCCGCTGTGCTAGCTAAATGAAACACACCGGGAGTCTTGTCTTGCCTTTGCTGGGGCCTGAGTCTCACTCGTAATGAGCTTTGGACTCCCTTGCAGTGCTCTCAGGCATGCACACAACAAAATGCTTCCACCCTCAGGGGCGGCTGTTTTCAATAAGCACGGATTCTGTACCGAGTTTTTCCTTCGAGTTAGGTGGCTGGCTTTCAGGCTGCACGCACCCCCTGGGCAATGCTACTAGCCCCATAACCATGATTTGATTGGTGAGCTGCCATTTGTACGGGCCTGTCTCTACCCCGATTTTACAAAATGGAACAAGTCCCGTGACTCTCATCCACACTACACCCTAAACGGCTTCCACGCACAGGGAGGTCTTCGGAAGCTAAAACACTGTTTCTGTACACTGTTCTTTCTTCCAGTTGGAACGCTTGCGATTAGATTTCCATGCAAAAGTAGGGCCGCAGTGCTAGCTAAAACAAACACATGGGGAGTCTTGTCCTGCCTTTGGCTGGGGCCTGAGTCGCGCTCGTAAAAAGCTTCGTACTCCCTTGCAGTGCTCGCACCCACGCACACAACTAAAGGATTCCACCCTCAGGAGCGGCTGTTTTCAATGAAGCACAGGTTCTCTACCGAGTTTTTCCTTCGAGATGGGTGGCTGAATATCAGCCTGCGCACTCCGCGGGGGCAACGCTACTAGCCCCATAACCATGATTTGATTTGTGAGCTGCCATTTGTACGGGCCTGTCTCTACCCCGATTTTACGAAATGGCACCAGTCCCGTGACTCTCACCCACACTACACCCTAAACTGCTTCCTCCCACAGAGAGGTCGTCGGAAGCTAAAACACTGTTTCTGTACCCTGTTGGTTCTTCGAGTTAGAATGCTAGCGATTAGACTTCCATGCAAAAGTAGGGCCGCTGTGCTAGCTAAATGAAACACACCGGGAGTCTTGTCTTGCCTTTGATGGGGCCTGAGTCTCACGCGTAAAGAGCTTTGGACTCCCTTGCAGTGCTCTCAGGCATGCGCACAACAAAATGCTTCCACCCTCAGGAGGGGCTGTTTTCAATGAAGCACAGATCCTCTACCGAGTTTTTCCTTCGAGTTAGGTGGCTGGCTTTCAGCCTCCACGCACAACCCGGGGCAATGCTACTAGCCCCATAACCATGATGTGATTTGTGAGCTGCCTTCGGTACCGACCTGTCTCTACCCCGATTTTCCGAAGTGGAACCAGTCCTGTGGCTCTCACCCAAACTAAACCCGAAACTTCTTCCTCCCACAGAGAGGTCATTGGAAGCTAAAACCCTGTTTCTGGACACTGTTGTTTGTTCGAGTAGAACCCTACTGATTAGACTTCAATGCAAAAGTAGGGCCGCTGTGCTAGCTTAGTCAAACACATGGGGAGTGTTGTTCTGCCTTTTGCTGGGGCCTGAGTTTCACTCGTGAAAAGGTTTGGAATCCCTTTCAGTGCTCTCACGCACGCACACAACAAAATGCTTCCGCCCTCAGTAGCGGCTGTTGTCGCTGAAGCACGGATTCTCTACCGAGGTTTCCTTCGTGTTAGGTGGCTGACTTTCAGCCTGCACGCTCCCCCGTGGCCACGCTCCTAGCCCCATAAACATGATGTGATTTGTGAGCTGCCTTCTGTTCCGGCCTGTCTCTACCCCGATTTTACGAAATGGAACCCATCCCCAGGCTCTCACACACAGTACACCCTAAACGGCTTCCTCCCACAGAGAGGTCGTCGGAAGCCAAAACCCTGTTTCTGTACACGGTTGTTTGTTCGAGTTAGAACCCTACCGATTAGACTTCAATGCAAAAGTAGGGCCGCAGTGCATGCTAGGTCAAACACACCGGGAGTCTTGTCCTGCCTTTTGGTGGGGCCTGAGTCTCATTCGTAAGAGCTTTAGACTCCCTGGCAGTGCTCTCACGCACGCACACAACAAAATGCTTCCACCCTCCGGAGCGGCTCTTTTTGCTGAAGCACGGATTCTCTAGCGAGTTTTTCCTTCGAGGTAGGTGGCTGAATTTCAGCCTGCACGCTCCCCTGGGGCACCGCTACTAGCCCCATAACCATGATGTGATTTGTGAGCTGCCTTCTGTACCGGCCTGTCTCTACCCCGATTTTACGAAATGGAACTCATCCCCAGGCTCTCACCCACAGTACACCCTAAACGGCTTCCTCCCACAGAGAGGTCGTCGGAAGATAAAACAGTGTTTCTGTACACTCTTGTTTCTTCGAGTTAGAATTCTAGCGATTCGACTTCTATGCAAAAGTAGGGCCGCTGTGCTAGCTAAATGAAACACACCGGGAGTCTTGTCTTGCCTTTGCTGGGGCCTGAGTCTCACTCGTAATGAGCTTTGGACTCCCTTGCAGTGCTCTCAGGCATGCACACAACAAAATGCTTCCACCCTCAGGGGCGGCTGTTTTCAATAAGCACGGATTCTGTACCGAGTTTTTCCTTCGAGTTAGGTGGCTGGCTTTCAGGCTGCACGCACCCCCTGGGCAATGCTACTAGCCCCATAACCATGATTTGATTGGTGAGCTGCCATTTGTACGGGCCTGTCTCTACCCCGATTTTACAAAATGGAACAAGTCCCGTGACTCTCATCCACACTACACCCTAAACGGCTTCCACGCACAGGGAGGTCTTCGGAAGCTAAAACACTGTTTCTGTACACTGTTCTTTCTTCCAGTTGGAACGCTTGCGATTAGATTTCCATGCAAAAGTAGGGCCGCAGTGCTAGCTAAAACAAACACATGGGGAGTCTTGTCCTGCCTTTGGCTGGGGCCTGAGTCGCGCTCGTAAAAAGCTTCGTACTCCCTTGCAGTGCTCGCACCCACGCACACAACTAAAGGATTCCACCCTCAGGAGCGGCTGTTTTCAATGAAGCACAGGTTCTCTACCGAGTTTTTCCTTCGAGATGGGTGGCTGAATATCAGCCTGCGCACTCCGCGGGGGCAACGCTACTAGCCCCATAACCATGATTTGATTTGTGAGCTGCCATTTGTACGGGCCTGTCTCTACCCCGATTTTACGAAATGGCACCAGTCCCGTGACTCTCACCCACACTACACCCTAAACTGCTTCCTCCCACAGAGAGGTCGTCGGAAGCTAAAACACTGTTTCTGTACCCTGTTGGTTCTTCGAGTTAGAATGCTAGCGATTAGACTTCCATGCAAAAGTAGGGCCGCTGTGCTAGCTAAATGAAACACACCGGGAGTCTTGTCTTGCCTTTGATGGGGCCTGAGTCTCACGCGTAAAGAGCTTTGGACTCCCTTGCAGTGCTCTCAGGCATGCGCACAACAAAATGCTTCCACCCTCAGGAGGGGCTGTTTTCAATGAAGCACAGATCCTCTACCGAGTTTTTCCTTCGAGTTAGGTGGCTGGCTTTCAGCCTCCACGCACAACCCGGGGCAATGCTACTAGCCCCATAACCATGATGTGATTTGTGAGCTGCCTTCGGTACCGACCTGTCTCTACCCCGATTTTCCGAAGTGGAACCAGTCCTGTGGCTCTCACCCAAACTAAACCCGAAACTTCTTCCTCCCACAGAGAGGTCATTGGAAGCTAAAACCCTGTTTCTGGACACTGTTGTTTGTTCGAGTAGAACCCTACTGATTAGACTTCAATGCAAAAGTAGGGCCGCTGTGCTAGCTTAGTCAAACACATGGGGAGTGTTGTTCTGCCTTTTGCTGGGGCCTGAGTTTCACTCGTGAAAAGGTTTGGAATCCCTTTCAGTGCTCTCACGCACGCACACAACAAAATGCTTCCGCCCTCAGTAGCGGCTGTTGTCGCTGAAGCACGGATTCTCTACCGAGGTTTCCTTCGTGTTAGGTGGCTGACTTTCAGCCTGCACGCTCCCCCGTGGCCACGCTCCTAGCCCCATAAACATGATGTGATTTGTGAGCTGCCTTCTGTTCCGGCCTGTCTCTACCCCGATTTTACGAAATGGAACCCATCCCCAGGCTCTCACACACAGTACACCCTAAACGGCTTCCTCCCACAGAGAGGTCGTCGGAAGCCAAAACCCTGTTTCTGTACACGGTTGTTTGTTCGAGTTAGAACCCTACCGATTAGACTTCAATGCAAAAGTAGGGCCGCAGTGCATGCTAGGTCAAACACACCGGGAGTCTTGTCCTGCCTTTTGGTGGGGCCTGAGTCTCATTCGTAAGAGCTTTAGACTCCCTGGCAGTGCTCTCACGCACGCACACAACAAAATGCTTCCACCCTCCGGAGCGGCTCTTTTTGCTGAAGCACGGATTCTCTAGCGAGTTTTTCCTTCGAGGTAGGTGGCTGAATTTCAGCCTGCACGCTCCCCTGGGGCACCGCTACTAGCCCCATAACCATGATGTGATTTGTGAGCTGCCTTCTGTACCGGCCTGTCTCTACCCCGATTTTACGAAATGGAACTCATCCCCAGGCTCTCACCCACAGTACACCCTAAACGGCTTCCTCCCACAGAGAGGTCGTCGGAAGATAAAACAGTGTTTCTGTACACTCTTGTTTCTTCGAGTTAGAATTCTAGCGATTCGACTTCTATGCAAAAGTAGGGCCGCTGTGCTAGCTAAATGAAACACACCGGGAGTCTTGTCTTGCCTTTGCTGGGGCCTGAGTCTCACTCGTAATGAGCTTTGGACTCCCTTGCAGTGCTCTCAGGCATGCACACAACAAAATGCTTCCACCCTCAGGGGCGGCTGTTTTCAATAAGCACGGATTCTGTACCGAGTTTTTCCTTCGAGTTAGGTGGCTGGCTTTCAGGCTGCACGCACCCCCTGGGCAATGCTACTAGCCCCATAACCATGATTTGATTGGTGAGCTGCCATTTGTACGGGCCTGTCTCTACCCCGATTTTACAAAATGGAACAAGTCCCGTGACTCTCATCCACACTACACCCTAAACGGCTTCCACGCACAGGGAGGTCTTCGGAAGCTAAAACACTGTTTCTGTACACTGTTCTTTCTTCCAGTTGGAACGCTTGCGATTAGATTTCCATGCAAAAGTAGGGCCGCGGTGCTAGCTAAAACAAACACATGGGGAGTCTTGTCCTGCCTTTGGCTGGGGCCTGAGTCGCGCTCGTAAAAAGCTTCGTACTCCCTTGCAGTGCTCGCACCCACGCACACAACTAAAGGATTCCACCCTCAGGAGCGGCTGTTTTCAATGAAGCACAGGTTCTCTACCGAGTTTTTCCTTCGAGATGGGTGGCTGAATATCAGCCTGCGCACTCCGCGGGGGCAACGCTACTAGCCCCATAACCATGATTTGATTTGTGAGCTGCCATTTGTACGGGCCTGTCTCTACCCCGATTTTACGAAATGGCACCAGTCCCGTGACTCTCACCCACACTACACCCTAAACTGCTTCCTCCCACAGAGAGGTCGTCGGAAGCTAAAACACTGTTTCTGTACCCTGTTGGTTCTTCGAGTTAGAATGCTAGCGATTAGACTTCCATGCAAAAGTAGGGCCGCTGTGCTAGCTAAATGAAACACACCGGGAGTCTTGTCTTGCCTTTGATGGGGCCTGAGTCTCACGCGTAAAGAGCTTTGGACTCCCTTGCAGTGCTCTCAGGCATGCGCACAACAAAATGCTTCCACCCTCAGGAGGGGCTGTTTTCAATGAAGCACAGATCCTCTACCGAGTTTTTCCTTCGAGTTAGGTGGCTGGCTTTCAGCCTCCACGCACAACCCGGGGCAATGCTACTAGCCCCATAACCATGATGTGATTTGTGAGCTGCCTTCGGTACCGACCTGTCTCTACCCCGATTTTCCGAAGTGGAACCAGTCCTGTGGCTCTCACCCAAACTAAACCCGAAACTTCTTCCTCCCACAGAGAGGTCATTGGAAGCTAAAACCCTGTTTCTGGACACTGTTGTTTGTTCGAGTAGAACCCTACTGATTAGACTTCAATGCAAAAGTAGGGCCGCTGTGCTAGCTTAGTCAAACACATGGGGAGTGTTGTTCTGCCTTTTGCTGGGGCCTGAGTTTCACTCGTGAAAAGGTTTGGAATCCCTTTCAGTGCTCTCACGCACGCACACAACAAAATGCTTCCGCCCTCAGTAGCGGCTGTTGTCGCTGAAGCACGGATTCTCTACCGAGGTTTCCTTCGTGTTAGGTGGCTGACTTTCAGCCTGCACGCTCCCCCGTGGCCACGCTCCTAGCCCCATAAACATGATGTGATTTGTGAGCTGCCTTCTGTTCCGGCCTGTCTCTACCCCGATTTTACGAAATGGAACCCATCCCCAGGCTCTCACACACAGTACACCCTAAACGGCTTCCTCCCACAGAGAGGTCGTCGGAAGCTAAAACCCTGTTTCTGTACACGGTTGTTTGTTCGAGTTAGAACCCTACCGATTAGACTTCAATGCAAAAGTAGGGCCGCAGTGCATGCTAGGTCAAACACACCGGGAGTCTTGTCCTGCCTTTTGGTGGGGCCTGAGTCTCATTCGTAAGAGCTTTAGACTCCCTGGCAGTGCTCTCACGCACGCACACAACAAAATGCTTCCACCCTCCGGAGCGGCTCTTTTTGCTGAAGCACGGATTCTCTAGCGAGTTTTTCCTTCGAGGTAGGTGGCTGAATTTCAGCCTGCACGCTCCCCTGGGGCACCGCTACTAGCCCCATAACCATGATGTGATTTGTGAGCTGCCTTCTGTACCGGCCTGTCTCTACCCCGATTTTACGAAATGGAACTCATCCCCAGGCTCTCACCCACAGTACACCCTAAACGGCTTCCTCCCACAGAGAGGTCGTCGGAAGATAAAACAGTGTTTCTGTACACTCTTGTTTCTTCGAGTTAGAATTCTAGCGATTCGACTTCTATGCAAAAGTAGGGCCGCTGTGCTAGCTAAATGAAACACACCGGGAGTCTTGTCTTGCCTTTGCTGGGGCCTGAGTCTCACTCGTAATGAGCTTTGGACTCCCTTGCAGTGCTCTCAGGCATGCACACAACAAAATGCTTCCACCCTCAGGGGCGGCTGTTTTCAATAAGCACGGATTCTGTACCGAGTTTTTCCTTCGAGTTAGGTGGCTGGCTTTCAGGCTGCACGCACCCCCTGGGCAATGCTACTAGCCCCATAACCATGATTTGATTGGTGAGCTGCCATTTGTACGGGCCTGTCTCTACCCCGATTTTACAAAATGGAACAAGTCCCGTGACTCTCATCCACACTACACCCTAAACGGCTTCCACGCACAGGGAGGTCTTCGGAAGCTAAAACACTGTTTCTGTACACTGTTCTTTCTTCCAGTTGGAACGCTTGCGATTAGATTTCCATGCAAAAGTAGGGCCGCAGTGCTAGCTAAAACAAACACATGGGGAGTCTTGTCCTGCCTTTGGCTGGGGCCTGAGTCGCGCTCGTAAAAAGCTTCGTACTCCCTTGCAGTGCTCGCACCCACGCACACAACTAAAGGATTCCACCCTCAGGAGCGGCTGTTTTCAATGAAGCACAGGTTCTCTACCGAGGTTTTCCTTCGAGATGGGTGGCTGAATATCAGCCTGCGCACTCCGCGGGGGCAACGCTACTAGCTCCATAACCATGATTTGATTTGTGAGCTGCCATTTGTACGGGCCTGTCTCTACCCCGATTTTACGAAATGGCACCAGTCCCGTGACTCTCACCCACACTACACCCTAAACTGCTTCCTCCCACAGAGAGGTCGTCGGAAGCTAAAACACTGTTTCTGTACCCTGTTGGTTCTTCGAGTTAGAATGCTAGCGATTAGACTTCCATGCAAAAGTAGGGCCGCTGTGCTAGCTAAATGAAACACACCGGGAGTCTTGTCTTGCCTTTGATGGGGCCTGAGTCTCACGCGTAAAGAGCTTTGGACTCCCTTGCAGTGCTCTCAGGCATGCGCACAACAAAATGCTTCCACCCTCAGGAGGGGCTGTTTTCAATGAAGCACAGATCCTCTACCGAGTTTTTCCTTCGAGTTAGGTGGCTGGCTTTCAGCCTCCACGCACAACCCGGGGCAATGCTACTAGCCCCATAACCATGATGTGATTTGTGAGCTGCCTTCGGTACCGACCTGTCTCTACCCCGATTTTCCGAAGTGGAACCAGTCCTGTGGCTCTCACCCAAACTAAACCCGAAACTTCTTCCTCCCACAGAGAGGTCATTGGAAGCTAAAACCCTGTTTCTGGACACTGTTGTTTGTTCGAGTAGAACCCTACTGATTAGACTTCAATGCAAAAGTAGGGCCGCTGTGCTAGCTTAGTCAAACACATGGGGAGTGTTGTTCTGCCTTTTGCTGGGGCCTGAGTTTCACTCGTGAAAAGGTTTGGAATCCCTTTCAGTGCTCTCACGCACGCACACAACAAAATGCTTCCGCCCTCAGTAGCGGCTGTTGTCGCTGAAGCACGGATTCTCTACCGAGGTTTCCTTCGTGTTAGGTGGCTGACTTTCAGCCTGCACGCTCCCCCGTGGCCACGCTCCTAGCCCCATAAACATGATGTGATTTGTGAGCTGCCTTCTGTTCCGGCCTGTCTCTACCCCGATTTTACGAAATGGAACCCATCCCCAGGCTCTCACACACAGTACACCCTAAACGGCTTCCTCCCACAGAGAGGTCGTCGGAAGCTAAAACCCTGTTTCTGTACACGGTTGTTTGTTCGAGTTAGAACCCTACCGATTAGACTTCAATGCAAAAGTAGGGCCGCAGTGCATGCTAGGTCAAACACACCGGGAGTCTTGTCCTGCCTTTTGGTGGGGCCTGAGTCTCATTCGTAAGAGCTTTAGACTCCCTGGCAGTGCTCTCACGCACGCACACAACAAAATGCTTCCACCCTCCGGAGCGGCTCTTTTTGCTGAAGCACGGATTCTCTAGCGAGTTTTTCCTTCGAGGTAGGTGGCTGAATTTCAGCCTGCACGCTCCCCTGGGGCACCGCTACTAGCCCCATAACCATGATGTGATTTGTGAGCTGCCTTCTGTACCGGCCTGTCTCTACCCCGATTTTACGAAATGGAACTCATCCCCAGGCTCTCACCCACAGTACACCCTAAACGGCTTCCTCCCACAGAGAGGTCGTCGGAAGATAAAACAGTGTTTCTGTACACTCTTGTTTCTTCGAGTTAGAATTCTAGCGATTCGACTTCTATGCAAAAGTAGGGCCGCTGTGCTAGCTAAATGAAACACACCGGGAGTCTTGTCTTGCCTTTGCTGGGGCCTGAGTCTCACTCGTAATGAGCTTTGGACTCCCTTGCAGTGCTCTCAGGCATGCACACAACAAAATGCTTCCACCCTCAGGGGCGGCTGTTTTCAATAAGCACGGATTCTGTACCGAGTTTTTCCTTCGAGTTAGGTGGCTGGCTTTCAGGCTGCACGCACCCCCTGGGCAATGCTACTAGCCCCATAACCATGATTTGATTGGTGAGCTGCCATTTGTACGGGCCTGTCTCTACCCCGATTTTACAAAATGGAACAAGTCCCGTGACTCTCATCCACACTACACCCTAAACGGCTTCCACGCACAGGGAGGTCTTCGGAAGCTAAAACACTGTTTCTGTACACTGTTCTTTCTTCCAGTTGGAACGCTTGCGATTAGATTTCCATGCAAAAGTAGGGCCGCGGTGCTAGCTAAAACAAACACATGGGGAGTCTTGTCCTGCCTTTGGCTGGGGCCTGAGTCGCGCTCGTAAAAAGCTTCGTACTCCCTTGCAGTGCTCGCACCCACGCACACAACTAAAGGATTCCACCCTCAGGAGCGGCTGTTTTCAATGAAGCACAGGTTCTCTACCGAGTTTTTCCTTCGAGATGGGTGGCTGAATATCAGCCTGCGCACTCCGCGGGGGCAACGCTACTAGCCCCATAACCATGATTTGATTTGTGAGCTGCCATTTGTACGGGCCTGTCTCTACCCCGATTTTACGAAATGGCACCAGTCCCGTGACTCTCACCCACACTACACCCTAAACTGCTTCCTCCCACAGAGAGGTCGTCGGAAGCTAAAACACTGTTTCTGTACCCTGTTGGTTCTTCGAGTTAGAATGCTAGCGATTAGACTTCCATGCAAAAGTAGGGCCGCTGTGCTAGCTAAATGAAACACACCGGGAGTCTTGTCTTGCCTTTGATGGGGCCTGAGTCTCACGCGTAAAGAGCTTTGGACTCCCTTGCAGTGCTCTCAGGCATGCGCACAACAAAATGCTTCCACCCTCAGGAGGGGCTGTTTTCAATGAAGCACAGATCCTCTACCGAGTTTTTCCTTCGAGTTAGGTGGCTGGCTTTCAGCCTCCACGCACAACCCGGGGCAATGCTACTAGCCCCATAACCATGATGTGATTTGTGAGCTGCCTTCGGTACCGACCTGTCTCTACCCCGATTTTCCGAAGTGGAACCAGTCCTGTGGCTCTCACCCAAACTAAACCCGAAACTTCTTCCTCCCACAGAGAGGTCATTGGAAGCTAAAACCCTGTTTCTGGACACTGTTGTTTGTTCGAGTAGAACCCTACTGATTAGACTTCAATGCAAAAGTAGGGCCGCTGTGCTAGCTTAGTCAAACACATGGGGAGTGTTGTTCTGCCTTTTGCTGGGGCCTGAGTTTCACTCGTGAAAAGGTTTGGAATCCCTTTCAGTGCTCTCACGCACGCACACAACAAAATGCTTCCGCCCTCAGTAGCGGCTGTTGTCGCTGAAGCACGGATTCTCTACCGAGGTTTCCTTCGTGTTAGGTGGCTGACTTTCAGCCTGCACGCTCCCCCGTGGCCACGCTCCTAGCCCCATAAACATGATGTGATTTGTGAGCTGCCTTCTGTTCCGGCCTGTCTCTACCCCGATTTTACGAAATGGAACCCATCCCCAGGCTCTCACACACAGTACACCCTAAACGGCTTCCTCCCACAGAGAGGTCGTCGGAAGCCAAAACCCTGTTTCTGTACACGGTTGTTTGTTCGAGTTAGAACCCTACCGATTAGACTTCAATGCAAAAGTAGGGCCGCAGTGCATGCTAGGTCAAACACACCGGGAGTCTTGTCCTGCCTTTTGGTGGGGCCTGAGTCTCATTCGTAAGAGCTTTAGACTCCCTGGCAGTGCTCTCACGCACGCACACAACAAAATGCTTCCACCCTCCGGAGCGGCTCTTTTTGCTGAAGCACGGATTCTCTAGCGAGTTTTTCCTTCGAGGTAGGTGGCTGAATTTCAGCCTGCACGCTCCCCTGGGGCACCGCTACTAGCCCCATAACCATGATGTGATTTGTGAGCTGCCTTCTGTACCGGCCTGTCTCTACCCCGATTTTACGAAATGGAACTCATCCCCAGGCTCTCACCCACAGTACACCCTAAACGGCTTCCTCCCACAGAGAGGTCGTCGGAAGATAAAACAGTGTTTCTGTACACTCTTGTTTCTTCGAGTTAGAATTCTAGCGATTCGACTTCTATGCAAAAGTAGGGCCGCTGTGCTAGCTAAATGAAACACACCGGGAGTCTTGTCTTGCCTTTGCTGGGGCCTGAGTCTCACTCGTAATGAGCTTTGGACTCCCTTGCAGTGCTCTCAGGCATGCACACAACAAAATGCTTCCACCCTCAGGGGCGGCTGTTTTCAATAAGCACGGATTCTGTACCGAGTTTTTCCTTCGAGTTAGGTGGCTGGCTTTCAGGCTGCACGCACCCCCTGGGCAATGCTACTAGCCCCATAACCATGATTTGATTGGTGAGCTGCCATTTGTACGGGCCTGTCTCTACCCCGATTTTACAAAATGGAACAAGTCCCGTGACTCTCATCCACACTACACCCTAAACGGCTTCCACGCACAGGGAGGTCTTCGGAAGCTAAAACACTGTTTCTGTACACTGTTCTTTCTTCCAGTTGGAACGCTTGCGATTAGATTTCCATGCAAAAGTAGGGCCGCAGTGCTAGCTAAAACAAACACATGGGGAGTCTTGTCCTGCCTTTGGCTGGGGCCTGAGTCGCGCTCGTAAAAAGCTTCGTACTCCCTTGCAGTGCTCGCACCCACGCACACAACTAAAGGATTCCACCCTCAGGAGCGGCTGTTTTCAATGAAGCACAGGTTCTCTACCGAGTTTTTCCTTCGAGATGGGTGGCTGAATATCAGCCTGCGCACTCCGCGGGGGCAACGCTACTAGCCCCATAACCATGATTTGATTTGTGAGCTGCCATTTGTACGGGCCTGTCTCTACCCCGATTTTATGAAATGGCACCAGTCCCGTGACTCTCACCCACACTACACCCTAAACTGCTTCCTCCCACAGAGAGGTCGTCGGAAGCTAAAACACTGTTTCTGTACCCTGTTGGTTCTTCGAGTTAGAATGCTAGCGATTAGACTTCCATGCAAAAGTAGGGCCGCTGTGCTAGCTAAATGAAACACACCGGGAGTCTTGTCTTGCCTTTGATGGGGCCTGAGTCTCACGCGTAAAGAGCTTTGGACTCCCTTGCAGTGCTCTCAGGCATGCGCACAACAAAATGCTTCCACCCTCAGGAGGGGCTGTTTTCAATGAAGCACAGATCCTCTACCGAGTTTTTCCTTCGAGTTAGGTGGCTGGCTTTCAGCCTCCACGCACAACCCGGGGCAATGCTACTAGCCCCATAACCATGATGTGATTTGTGAGCTGCCTTCGGTACCGACCTGTCTCTACCCCGATTTTCCGAAGTGGAACCAGTCCTGTGGCTCTCACCCAAACTAAACCCGAAACTTCTTCCTCCCACAGAGAGGTCATTGGAAGCTAAAACCCTGTTTCTGGACACTGTTGTTTGTTCGAGTAGAACCCTACTGATTAGACTTCAATGCAAAAGTAGGGCCGCTGTGCTAGCTTAGTCAAACACATGGGGAGTGTTGTTCTGCCTTTTGCTGGGGCCTGAGTTTCACTCGTGAAAAGGTTTGGAATCCCTTTCAGTGCTCTCACGCACGCACACAACAAAATGCTTCCGCCCTCAGTAGCGGCTGTTGTCGCTGAAGCACGGATTCTCTACCGAGGTTTCCTTCGTGTTAGGTGGCTGACTTTCAGCCTGCACGCTCCCCCGTGGCCACGCTCCTAGCCCCATAAACATGATGTGATTTGTGAGCTGCCTTCTGTTCCGGCCTGTCTCTACCCCGATTTTACGAAATGGAACCCATCCCCAGGCTCTCACACACAGTACACCCTAAACGGCTTCCTCCCACAGAGAGGTCGTCGGAAGCCAAAACCCTGTTTCTGTACACGGTTGTTTGTTCGAGTTAGAACCCTACCGATTAGACTTCAATGCAAAAGTAGGGCCGCAGTGCATGCTAGGTCAAACACACCGGGAGTCTTGTCCTGCCTTTTGGTGGGGCCTGAGTCTCATTCGTAAGAGCTTTAGACTCCCTGGCAGTGCTCTCACGCACGCACACAACAAAATGCTTCCACCCTCCGGAGCGGCTCTTTTTGCTGAAGCACGGATTCTCTAGCGAGTTTTTCCTTCGAGGTAGGTGGCTGAATTTCAGCCTGCACGCTCCCCTGGGGCACCGCTACTAGCCCCATAACCATGATGTGATTTGTGAGCTGCCTTCTGTACCGGCCTGTCTCTACCCCGATTTTACGAAATGGAACTCATCCCCAGGCTCTCACCCACAGTACACCCTAAACGGCTTCCTCCCACAGAGAGGTCGTCGGAAGATAAAACAGTGTTTCTGTACACTCTTGTTTCTTCGAGTTAGAATTCTAGCGATTCGACTTCTATGCAAAAGTAGGGCCGCTGTGCTAGCTAAATGAAACACACCGGGAGTCTTGTCTTGCCTTTGCTGGGGCCTGAGTCTCACTCGTAATGAGCTTTGGACTCCCTTGCAGTGCTCTCAGGCATGCACACAACAAAATGCTTCCACCCTCAGGGGCGGCTGTTTTCAATAAGCACGGATTCTGTACCGAGTTTTTCCTTCGAGTTAGGTGGCTGGCTTTCAGGCTGCACGCACCCCCTGGGCAATGCTACTAGCCCCATAACCATGATTTGATTGGTGAGCTGCCATTTGTACGGGCCTGTCTCTACCCCGATTTTACAAAATGGAACAAGTCCCGTGACTCTCATCCACACTACACCCTAAACGGCTTCCACGCACAGGGAGGTCTTCGGAAGCTAAAACACTGTTTCTGTACACTGTTCTTTCTTCCAGTTGGAACGCTTGCGATTAGATTTCCATGCAAAAGTAGGGCCGCAGTGCTAGCTAAAACAAACACATGGGGAGTCTTGTCCTGCCTTTGGCTGGGGCCTGAGTCGCGCTCGTAAAAAGCTTCGTACTCCCTTGCAGTGCTCGCACCCACGCACACAACTAAAGGATTCCACCCTCAGGAGCGGCTGTTTTCAATGAAGCACAGGTTCTCTACCGAGTTTTTCCTTCGAGATGGGTGGCTGAATATCAGCCTGCGCACTCCGCGGGGGCAACGCTACTAGCCCCATAACCATGATTTGATTTGTGAGCTGCCATTTGTACGGGCCTGTCTCTACCCCGATTTTACGAAATGGCACCAGTCCCGTGACTCTCACCCACACTACACCCTAAACTGCTTCCTCCCACAGAGAGGTCGTCGGAAGCTAAAACACTGTTTCTGTACCCTGTTGGTTCTTCGAGTTAGAATGCTAGCGATTAGACTTCCATGCAAAAGTAGGGCCGCTGTGCTAGCTAAATGAAACACACCGGGAGTCTTGTCTTGCCTTTGATGGGGCCTGAGTCTCACGCGTAAAGAGCTTTGGACTCCCTTGCAGTGCTCTCAGGCATGCGCACAACAAAATGCTTCCACCCTCAGGAGGGGCTGTTTTCAATGAAGCACAGATCCTCTACCGAGTTTTTCCTTCGAGTTAGGTGGCTGGCTTTCAGCCTCCACGCACAACCCGGGGCAATGCTACTAGCCCCATAACCATGATGTGATTTGTGAGCTGCCTTCGGTACCGACCTGTCTCTACCCCGATTTTCCGAAGTGGAACCAGTCCTGTGGCTCTCACCCAAACTAAACCCGAAACTTCTTCCTCCCACAGAGAGGTCATTGGAAGCTAAAACCCTGTTTCTGGACACTGTTGTTTGTTCGAGTAGAACCCTACTGATTAGACTTCAATGCAAAAGTAGGGCCGCTGTGCTAGCTTAGTCAAACACATGGGGAGTGTTGTTCTGCCTTTTGCTGGGGCCTGAGTTTCACTCGTGAAAAGGTTTGGAATCCCTTTCAGTGCTCTCACGCACGCACACAACAAAATGCTTCCGCCCTCAGTAGCGGCTGTTGTCGCTGAAGCACGGATTCTCTACCGAGGTTTCCTTCGTGTTAGGTGGCTGACTTTCAGCCTGCACGCTCCCCCGTGGCCACGCTCCTAGCCCCATAAACATGATGTGATTTGTGAGCTGCCTTCTGTTCCGGCCTGTCTCTACCCCGATTTTACGAAATGGAACCCATCCCCAGGCTCTCACACACAGTACACCCTAAACGGCTTCCTCCCACAGAGAGGTCGTCGGAAGCCAAAACCCTGTTTCTGTACACGGTTGTTTGTTCGAGTTAGAACCCTACCGATTAGACTTCAATGCAAAAGTAGGGCCGCAGTGCATGCTAGGTCAAACACACCGGGAGTCTTGTCCTGCCTTTTGGTGGGGCCTGAGTCTCATTCGTAAGAGCTTTAGACTCCCTGGCAGTGCTCTCACGCACGCACACAACAAAATGCTTCCACCCTCCGGAGCGGCTCTTTTTGCTGAAGCACGGATTCTCTAGCGAGTTTTTCCTTCGAGGTAGGTGGCTGAATTTCAGCCTGCACGCTCCCCTGGGGCACCGCTACTAGCCCCATAACCATGATGTGATTTGTGAGCTGCCTTCTGTACCGGCCTGTCTCTACCCCGATTTTACGAAATGGAACTCATCCCCAGGCTCTCACCCACAGTACACCCTAAACGGCTTCCTCCCACAGAGAGGTCGTCGGAAGATAAAACAGTGTTTCTGTACACTCTTGTTTCTTCGAGTTAGAATTCTAGCGATTCGACTTCTATGCAAAAGTAGGGCCGCTGTGCTAGCTAAATGAAACACACCGGGAGTCTTGTCTTGCCTTTGCTGGGGCCTGAGTCTCACTCGTAATGAGCTTTGGACTCCCTTGCAGTGCTCTCAGGCATGCACACAACAAAATGCTTCCACCCTCAGGGGCGGCTGTTTTCAATAAGCACGGATTCTGTACCGAGTTTTTCCTTCGAGTTAGGTGGCTGGCTTTCAGGCTGCACGCACCCCCTGGGCAATGCTACTAGCCCCATAACCATGATTTGATTGGTGAGCTGCCATTTGTACGGGCCTGTCTCTACCCCGATTTTACAAAATGGAACAAGTCCCGTGACTCTCATCCACACTACACCCTAAACGGCTTCCACGCACAGGGAGGTCTTCGGAAGCTAAAACACTGTTTCTGTACACTGTTCTTTCTTCCAGTTGGAACGCTTGCGATTAGATTTCCATGCAAAAGTAGGGCCGCAGTGCTAGCTAAAACAAACACATGGGGAGTCTTGTCCTGCCTTTGGCTGGGGCCTGAGTCGCGCTCGTAAAAAGCTTCGTACTCCCTTGCAGTGCTCGCACCCACGCACACAACTAAAGGATTCCACCCTCAGGAGCGGCTGTTTTCAATGAAGCACAGGTTCTCTACCGAGTTTTTCCTTCGAGATGGGTGGCTGAATATCAGCCTGCGCACTCCGCGGGGGCAACGCTACTAGCCCCATAACCATGATTTGATTTGTGAGCTGCCATTTGTACGGGCCTGTCTCTACCCCGATTTTACGAAATGGCACCAGTCCCGTGACTCTCACCCACACTACACCCTAAACTGCTTCCTCCCACAGAGAGGTCGTCGGAAGCTAAAACACTGTTTCTGTACCCTGTTGGTTCTTCGAGTTAGAATGCTAGCGATTAGACTTCCATGCAAAAGTAGGGCCGCTGTGCTAGCTAAATGAAACACACCGGGAGTCTTGTCTTGCCTTTGATGGGGCCTGAGTCTCACGCGTAAAGAGCTTTGGACTCCCTTGCAGTGCTCTCAGGCATGCGCACAACAAAATGCTTCCACCCTCAGGAGGGGCTGTTTTCAATGAAGCACAGATCCTCTACCGAGTTTTTCCTTCGAGTTAGGTGGCTGGCTTTCAGCCTCCACGCACAACCCGGGGCAATGCTACTAGCCCCATAACCATGATGTGATTTGTGAGCTGCCTTCGGTACCGACCTGTCTCTACCCCGATTTTCCGAAGTGGAACCAGTCCTGTGGCTCTCACCCAAACTAAACCCGAAACTTCTTCCTCCCACAGAGAGGTCATTGGAAGCTAAAACCCTGTTTCTGGACACTGTTGTTTGTTCGAGTAGAACCCTACTGATTAGACTTCAATGCAAAAGTAGGGCCGCTGTGCTAGCTTAGTCAAACACATGGGGAGTGTTGTTCTGCCTTTTGCTGGGGCCTGAGTTTCACTCGTGAAAAGGTTTGGAATCCCTTTCAGTGCTCTCACGCACGCACACAACAAAATGCTTCCGCCCTCAGTAGCGGCTGTTGTCGCTGAAGCACGGATTCTCTACCGAGGTTTCCTTCGTGTTAGGTGGCTGACTTTCAGCCTGCACGCTCCCCCGTGGCCACGCTCCTAGCCCCATAAACATGATGTGATTTGTGAGCTGCCTTCTGTTCCGGCCTGTCTCTACCCCGATTTTACGAAATGGAACCCATCCCCAGGCTCTCACACACAGTACACCCTAAACGGCTTCCTCCCACAGAGAGGTCGTCGGAAGCCAAAACCCTGTTTCTGTACACGGTTGTTTGTTCGAGTTAGAACCCTACCGATTAGACTTCAATGCAAAAGTAGGGCCGCAGTGCATGCTAGGTCAAACACACCGGGAGTCTTGTCCTGCCTTTTGGTGGGGCCTGAGTCTCATTCGTAAGAGCTTTAGACTCCCTGGCAGTGCTCTCACGCACGCACACAACAAAATGCTTCCACCCTCCGGAGCGGCTCTTTTTGCTGAAGCACGGATTCTCTAGCGAGTTTTTCCTTCGAGGTAGGTGGCTGAATTTCAGCCTGCACGCTCCCCTGGGGCACCGCTACTAGCCCCATAACCATGATGTGATTTGTGAGCTGCCTTCTGTACCGGCCTGTCTCTACCCCGATTTTACGAAATGGAACTCATCCCCAGGCTCTCACCCACAGTACACCCTAAACGGCTTCCTCCCACAGAGAGGTCGTCGGAAGATAAAACAGTGTTTCTGTACACTCTTGTTTCTTCGAGTTAGAATTCTAGCGATTCGACTTCTATGCAAAAGTAGGGCCGCTGTGCTAGCTAAATGAAACACACCGGGAGTCTTGTCTTGCCTTTGCTGGGGCCTGAGTCTCACTCGTAATGAGCTTTGGACTCCCTTGCAGTGCTCTCAGGCATGCACACAACAAAATGCTTCCACCCTCAGGGGCGGCTGTTTTCAATAAGCACGGATTCTGTACCGAGTTTTTCCTTCGAGTTAGGTGGCTGGCTTTCAGGCTGCACGCACCCCCTGGGCAATGCTACTAGCCCCATAACCATGATTTGATTGGTGAGCTGCCATTTGTACGGGCCTGTCTCTACCCCGATTTTACAAAATGGAACAAGTCCCGTGACTCTCATCCACACTACACCCTAAACGGCTTCCACGCACAGGGAGGTCTTCGGAAGCTAAAACACTGTTTCTGTACACTGTTCTTTCTTCCAGTTGGAACGCTTGCGATTAGATTTCCATGCAAAAGTAGGGCCGCAGTGCTAGCTAAAACAAACACATGGGGAGTCTTGTCCTGCCTTTGGCTGGGGCCTGAGTCGCGCTCGTAAAAAGCTTCGTACTCCCTTGCAGTGCTCGCACCCACGCACACAACTAAAGGATTCCACCCTCAGGAGCGGCTGTTTTCAATGAAGCACAGGTTCTCTACCGAGTTTTTCCTTCGAGATGGGTGGCTGAATATCAGCCTGCGCACTCCGCGGGGGCAACGCTACTAGCCCCATAACCATGATTTGATTTGTGAGCTGCCATTTGTACGGGCCTGTCTCTACCCCGATTTTATGAAATGGCACCAGTCCCGTGACTCTCACCCACACTACACCCTAAACTGCTTCCTCCCACAGAGAGGTCGTCGGAAGCTAAAACACTGTTTCTGTACCCTGTTGGTTCTTCGAGTTAGAATGCTAGCGATTAGACTTCCATGCAAAAGTAGGGCCGCTGTGCTAGCTAAATGAAACACACCGGGAGTCTTGTCTTGCCTTTGATGGGGCCTGAGTCTCACGCGTAAAGAGCTTTGGACTCCCTTGCAGTGCTCTCAGGCATGCGCACAACAAAATGCTTCCACCCTCAGGAGGGGCTGTTTTCAATGAAGCACAGATCCTCTACCGAGTTTTTCCTTCGAGTTAGGTGGCTGGCTTTCAGCCTCCACGCACAACCCGGGGCAATGCTACTAGCCCCATAACCATGATGTGATTTGTGAGCTGCCTTCGGTACCGACCTGTCTCTACCCCGATTTTCCGAAGTGGAACCAGTCCTGTGGCTCTCACCCAAACTAAACCCGAAACTTCTTCCTCCCACAGAGAGGTCATTGGAAGCTAAAACCCTGTTTCTGGACACTGTTGTTTGTTCGAGTAGAACCCTACTGATTAGACTTCAATGCAAAAGTAGGGCCGCTGTGCTAGCTTAGTCAAACACATGGGGAGTGTTGTTCTGCCTTTTGCTGGGGCCTGAGTTTCACTCGTGAAAAGGTTTGGAATCCCTTTCAGTGCTCTCACGCACGCACACAACAAAATGCTTCCGCCCTCAGTAGCGGCTGTTGTCGCTGAAGCACGGATTCTCTACCGAGGTTTCCTTCGTGTTAGGTGGCTGACTTTCAGCCTGCACGCTCCCCCGTGGCCACGCTCCTAGCCCCATAAACATGATGTGATTTGTGAGCTGCCTTCTGTTCCGGCCTGTCTCTACCCCGATTTTACGAAATGGAACCCATCCCCAGGCTCTCACACACAGTACACCCTAAACGGCTTCCTCCCACAGAGAGGTCGTCGGAAGCCAAAACCCTGTTTCTGTACACGGTTGTTTGTTCGAGTTAGAACCCTACCGATTAGACTTCAATGCAAAAGTAGGGCCGCAGTGCATGCTAGGTCAAACACACCGGGAGTCTTGTCCTGCCTTTTGGTGGGGCCTGAGTCTCATTCGTAAGAGCTTTAGACTCCCTGGCAGTGCTCTCACGCACGCACACAACAAAATGCTTCCACCCTCCGGAGCGGCTCTTTTTGCTGAAGCACGGATTCTCTAGCGAGTTTTTCCTTCGAGGTAGGTGGCTGAATTTCAGCCTGCACGCTCCCCTGGGGCACCGCTACTAGCCCCATAACCATGATGTGATTTGTGAGCTGCCTTCTGTACCGGCCTGTCTCTACCCCGATTTTACGAAATGGAACTCATCCCCAGGCTCTCACCCACAGTACACCCTAAACGGCTTCCTCCCACAGAGAGGTCGTCGGAAGATAAAACAGTGTTTCTGTACACTCTTGTTTCTTCGAGTTAGAATTCTAGCGATTCGACTTCTATGCAAAAGTAGGGCCGCTGTGCTAGCTAAATGAAACACACCGGGAGTCTTGTCTTGCCTTTGCTGGGGCCTGAGTCTCTCTCGTAATGAGCTTTGGACTCCCTTGCAGTGCTCTCAGGCATGCACACAACAAAATGCTTCCACCCTCAGGGGCGGCTGTTTTCAATAAGCACGGATTCTGTACCGAGTTTTTCCTTCGAGTTAGGTGGCTGGCTTTCAGGCTGCACGCACCCCCTGGGCAATGCTACTAGCCCCATAACCATGATTTGATTGGTGAGCTGCCATTTGTACGGGCCTGTCTCTACCCCGATTTTACAAAATGGAACAAGTCCCGTGACTCTCATCCACACTACACCCTAAACGGCTTCCACGCACAGGGAGGTCTTCGGAAGCTAAAACACTGTTTCTGTACACTGTTCTTTCTTCCAGTTGGAACGCTTGCGATTAGATTTCCATGCAAAAGTAGGGCCGCAGTGCTAGCTAAAACAAACACATGGGGAGTCTTGTCCTGCCTTTGGCTGGGGCCTGAGTCGCGCTCGTAAAAAGCTTCGTACTCCCTTGCAGTGCTCGCACCCACGCACACAACTAAAGGATTCCACCCTCAGGAGCGGCTGTTTTCAATGAAGCACAGGTTCTCTACCGAGTTTTTCCTTCGAGATGGGTGGCTGAATATCAGCCTGCGCACTCCGCGGGGGCAACGCTACTAGCCCCATAACCATGATTTGATTTGTGAGCTGCCATTTGTACGGGCCTGTCTCTACCCCGATTTTACGAAATGGCACCAGTCCCGTGACTCTCACCCACACTACACCCTAAACTGCTTCCTCCCACAGAGAGGTCGTCGGAAGCTAAAACACTGTTTCTGTACCCTGTTGGTTCTTCGAGTTAGAATGCTAGCGATTAGACTTCCATGCAAAAGTAGGGCCGCTGTGCTAGCTAAATGAAACACACCGGGAGTCTTGTCTTGCCTTTGATGGGGCCTGAGTCTCACGCGTAAAGAGCTTTGGACTCCCTTGCAGTGCTCTCAGGCATGCGCACAACAAAATGCTTCCACCCTCAGGAGGGGCTGTTTTCAATGAAGCACAGATCCTCTACCGAGTTTTTCCTTCGAGTTAGGTGGCTGGCTTTCAGCCTCCACGCACAACCCGGGGCAATGCTACTAGCCCCATAACCATGATGTGATTTGTGAGCTGCCTTCGGTACCGACCTGTCTCTACCCCGATTTTCCGAAGTGGAACCAGTCCTGTGGCTCTCACCCAAACTAAACCCGAAACTTCTTCCTCCCACAGAGAGGTCATTGGAAGCTAAAACCCTGTTTCTGGACACTGTTGTTTGTTCGAGTAGAACCCTACTGATTAGACTTCAATGCAAAAGTAGGGCCGCTGTGCTAGCTTAGTCAAACACATGGGGAGTGTTGTTCTGCCTTTTGCTGGGGCCTGAGTTTCACTCGTGAAAAGGTTTGGAATCCCTTTCAGTGCTCTCACGCACGCACACAACAAAATGCTTCCGCCCTCAGTAGCGGCTGTTGTCGCTGAAGCACGGATTCTCTACCGAGGTTTCCTTCGTGTTAGGTGGCTGACTTTCAGCCTGCACGCTCCCCCGTGGCCACGCTCCTAGCCCCATAAACATGATGTGATTTGTGAGCTGCCTTCTGTTCCGGCCTGTCTCTACCCCGATTTTACGAAATGGAACCCATCCCCAGGCTCTCACACACAGTACACCCTAAACGGCTTCCTCCCACAGAGAGGTCGTCGGAAGCCAAAACCCTGTTTCTGTACACGGTTGTTTGTTCGAGTTAGAACCCTACCGATTAGACTTCAATGCAAAAGTAGGGCCGCAGTGCATGCTAGGTCAAACACACCGGGAGTCTTGTCCTGCCTTTTGGTGGGGCCTGAGTCTCATTCGTAAGAGCTTTAGACTCCCTGGCAGTGCTCTCACGCACGCACACAACAAAATGCTTCCACCCTCCGGAGCGGCTCTTTTTGCTGAAGCACGGATTCTCTAGCGAGTTTTTCCTTCGAGGTAGGTGGCTGAATTTCAGCCTGCACGCTCCCCTGGGGCACCGCTACTAGCCCCATAACCATGATGTGATTTGTGAGCTGCCTTCTGTACCGGCCTGTCTCTACCCCGATTTTACGAAATGGAACTCATCCCCAGGCTCTCACCCACAGTACACCCTAAACGGCTTCCTCCCACAGAGAGGTCGTCGGAAGATAAAACAGTGTTTCTGTACACTCTTGTTTCTTCGAGTTAGAATTCTAGCGATTCGACTTCTATGCAAAAGTAGGGCCGCTGTGCTAGCTAAATGAAACACACCGGGAGTCTTGTCTTGCCTTTGCTGGGGCCTGAGTCTCACTCGTAATGAGCTTTGGACTCCCTTGCAGTGCTCTCAGGCATGCACACAACAAAATGCTTCCACCCTCAGGGGCGGCTGTTTTCAATAAGCACGGATTCTGTACCGAGTTTTTCCTTCGAGTTAGGTGGCTGGCTTTCAGGCTGCACGCACCCCCTGGGCAATGCTACTAGCCCCATAACCATGATTTGATTGGTGAGCTGCCATTTGTACGGGCCTGTCTCTACCCCGATTTTACAAAATGGAACAAGTCCCGTGACTCTCATCCACACTACACCCTAAACGGCTTCCACGCACAGGGAGGTCTTCGGAAGCTAAAACACTGTTTCTGTACACTGTTCTTTCTTCCAGTTGGAACGCTTGCGATTAGATTTCCATGCAAAAGTAGGGCCGCAGTGCTAGCTAAAACAAACACATGGGGAGTCTTGTCCTGCCTTTGGCTGGGGCCTGAGTCGCGCTCGTAAAAAGCTTCGTACTCCCTTGCAGTGCTCGCACCCACGCACACAACTAAAGGATTCCACCCTCAGGAGCGGCTGTTTTCAATGAAGCACAGGTTCTCTACCGAGGTTTTCCTTCGAGATGGGTGGCTGAATATCAGCCTGCGCACTCCGCGGGGGCAACGCTACTAGCCCCATAACCATGATTTGATTTGTGAGCTGCCATTTGTACGGGCCTGTCTCTACCCCGATTTTACGAAATGGCACCAGTCCCGTGACTCTCACCCACACTACACCCTAAACTGCTTCCTCCCACAGAGAGGTCGTCGGAAGCTAAAACACTGTTTCTGTACCCTGTTGGTTCTTCGAGTTAGAATGCTAGCGATTAGACTTCCATGCAAAAGTAGGGCCGCTGTGCTAGCTAAATGAAACACACCGGGAGTCTTGTCTTGCCTTTGATGGGGCCTGAGTCTCACGCGTAAAGAGCTTTGGACTCCCTTGCAGTGCTCTCAGGCATGCGCACAACAAAATGCTTCCACCCTCAGGAGGGGCTGTTTTCAATGAAGCACAGATCCTCTACCGAGTTTTTCCTTCGAGTTAGGTGGCTGGCTTTCAGCCTCCACGCACAACCCGGGGCAATGCTACTAGCCCCATAACCATGATGTGATTTGTGAGCTGCCTTCGGTACCGACCTGTCTCTACCCCGATTTTCCGAAGTGGAACCAGTCCTGTGGCTCTCACCCAAACTAAACCCGAAACTTCTTCCTCCCACAGAGAGGTCATTGGAAGCTAAAACCCTGTTTCTGGACACTGTTGTTTGTTCGAGTAGAACCCTACTGATTAGACTTCAATGCAAAAGTAGGGCCGCTGTGCTAGCTTAGTCAAACACATGGGGAGTGTTGTTCTGCCTTTTGCTGGGGCCTGAGTTTCACTCGTGAAAAGGTTTGGAATCCCTTTCAGTGCTCTCACGCACGCACACAACAAAATGCTTCCGCCCTCAGTAGCGGCTGTTGTCGCTGAAGCACGGATTCTCTACCGAGGTTTCCTTCGTGTTAGGTGGCTGACTTTCAGCCTGCACGCTCCCCCGTGGCCACGCTCCTAGCCCCATAAACATGATGTGATTTGTGAGCTGCCTTCTGTTCCGGCCTGTCTCTACCCCGATTTTACGAAATGGAACCCATCCCCAGGCTCTCACACACAGTACACCCTAAACGGCTTCCTCCCACAGAGAGGTCGTCGGAAGCTAAAACCCTGTTTCTGTACACGGTTGTTTGTTCGAGTTAGAACCCTACCGATTAGACTTCAATGCAAAAGTAGGGCCGCAGTGCATGCTAGGTCAAACACACCGGGAGTCTTGTCCTGCCTTTTGGTGGGGCCTGAGTCTCATTCGTAAGAGCTTTAGACTCCCTGGCAGTGCTCTCACGCACGCACACAACAAAATGCTTCCACCCTCCGGAGCGGCTCTTTTTGCTGAAGCACGGATTCTCTAGCGAGTTTTTCCTTCGAGGTAGGTGGCTGAATTTCAGCCTGCACGCTCCCCTGGGGCACCGCTACTAGCCCCATAACCATGATGTGATTTGTGAGCTGCCTTCTGTACCGGCCTGTCTCTACCCCGATTTTACGAAATGGAACTCATCCCCAGGCTCTCACCCACAGTACACCCTAAACGGCTTCCTCCCACAGAGAGGTCGTCGGAAGATAAAACAGTGTTTCTGTACACTCTTGTTTCTTCGAGTTAGAATTCTAGCGATTCGACTTCTATGCAAAAGTAGGGCCGCTGTGCTAGCTAAATGAAACACACCGGGAGTCTTGTCTTGCCTTTGCTGGGGCCTGAGTCTCACTCGTAATGAGCTTTGGACTCCCTTGCAGTGCTCTCAGGCATGCACACAACAAAATGCTTCCACCCTCAGGGGCGGCTGTTTTCAATAAGCACGGATTCTGTACCGAGTTTTTCCTTCGAGTTAGGTGGCTGGCTTTCAGGCTGCACGCACCCCCTGGGCAATGCTACTAGCCCCATAACCATGATTTGATTGGTGAGCTGCCATTTGTACGGGCCTGTCTCTACCCCGATTTTACAAAATGGAACAAGTCCCGTGACTCTCATCCACACTACACCCTAAACGGCTTCCACGCACAGGGAGGTCTTCGGAAGCTAAAACACTGTTTCTGTACACTGTTCTTTCTTCCAGTTGGAACGCTTGCGATTAGATTTCCATGCAAAAGTAGGGCCGCAGTGCTAGCTAAAACAAACACATGGGGAGTCTTGTCCTGCCTTTGGCTGGGGCCTGAGTCGCGCTCGTAAAAAGCTTCGTACTCCCTTGCAGTGCTCGCACCCACGCACACAACTAAAGGATTCCACCCTCAGGAGCGGCTGTTTTCAATGAAGCACAGGTTCTCTACCGAGTTTTTCCTTCGAGATGGGTGGCTGAATATCAGCCTGCGCACTCCGCGGGGGCAACGCTACTAGCCCCATAACCATGATTTGATTTGTGAGCTGCCATTTGTACGGGCCTGTCTCTACCCCGATTTTACGAAATGGCACCAGTCCCGTGACTCTCACCCACACTACACCCTAAACTGCTTCCTCCCACAGAGAGGTCGTCGGAAGCTAAAACACTGTTTCTGTACCCTGTTGGTTCTTCGAGTTAGAATGCTAGCGATTAGACTTCCATGCAAAAGTAGGGCCGCTGTGCTAGCTAAATGAAACACACCGGGAGTCTTGTCTTGCCTTTGATGGGGCCTGAGTCTCACGCGTAAAGAGCTTTGGACTCCCTTGCAGTGCTCTCAGGCATGCGCACAACAAAATGCTTCCACCCTCAGGAGGGGCTGTTTTCAATGAAGCACAGATCCTCTACCGAGTTTTTCCTTCGAGTTAGGTGGCTGGCTTTCAGCCTCCACGCACAACCCGGGGCAATGCTACTAGCCCCATAACCATGATGTGATTTGTGAGCTGCCTTCGGTACCGACCTGTCTCTACCCCGATTTTCCGAAGTGGAACCAGTCCTGTGGCTCTCACCCAAACTAAACCCGAAACTTCTTCCTCCCACAGAGAGGTCATTGGAAGCTAAAACCCTGTTTCTGGACACTGTTGTTTGTTCGAGTAGAACCCTACTGATTAGACTTCAATGCAAAAGTAGGGCCGCTGTGCTAGCTTAGTCAAACACATGGGGAGTGTTGTTCTGCCTTTTGCTGGGGCCTGAGTTTCACTCGTGAAAAGGTTTGGAATCCCTTTCAGTGCTCTCACGCACGCACACAACAAAATGCTTCCGCCCTCAGTAGCGGCTGTTGTCGCTGAAGCACGGATTCTCTACCGAGGTTTCCTTCGTGTTAGGTGGCTGACTTTCAGCCTGCACGCTCCCCCGTGGCCACGCTCCTAGCCCCATAAACATGATGTGATTTGTGAGCTGCCTTCTGTTCCGGCCTGTCTCTACCCCGATTTTACGAAATGGAACCCATCCCCAGGCTCTCACACACAGTACACCCTAAACGGCTTCCTCCCACAGAGAGGTCGTCGGAAGCCAAAACCCTGTTTCTGTACACGGTTGTTTGTTCGAGTTAGAACCCTACCGATTAGACTTCAATGCAAAAGTAGGGCCGCAGTGCATGCTAGGTCAAACACACCGGGAGTCTTGTCCTGCCTTTTGGTGGGGCCTGAGTCTCATTCGTAAGAGCTTTAGACTCCCTGGCAGTGCTCTCACGCACGCACACAACAAAATGCTTCCACCCTCCGGAGCGGCTCTTTTTGCTGAAGCACGGATTCTCTAGCGAGTTTTTCCTTCGAGGTAGGTGGCTGAATTTCAGCCTGCACGCTCCCATGGGGCACCGCTACTAGCCCCATAACCATGATGTGATTTGTGAGCTGCCTTCTGTACCGGCCTGTCTCTACCCCGATTTTACGAAATGGAACTCATCCCCAGGCTCTCACCCACAGTACACCCTAAACGGCTTCCTCCCACAGAGAGGTCGTCGGAAGATAAAACAGTGTTTCTGTACACTCTTGTTTCTTCGAGTTAGAATTCTAGCGATTCGACTTCTATGCAAAAGTAGGGCCGCTGTGCTAGCTAAATGAAACACACCGGGAGTCTTGTCTTGCCTTTGCTGGGGCCTGAGTCTCACTCGTAATGAGCTTTGGACTCCCTTGCAGTGCTCTCAGGCATGCACACAACAAAATGCTTCCACCCTCAGGGGCGGCTGTTTTCAATAAGCACGGATTCTGTACCGAGTTTTTCCTTCGAGTTAGGTGGCTGGCTTTCAGGCTGCACGCACCCCCTGGGCAATGCTACTAGCCCCATAACCATGATTTGATTGGTGAGCTGCCATTTGTACGGGCCTGTCTCTACCCCGATTTTACAAAATGGAACAAGTCCCGTGACTCTCATCCACACTACACCCTAAACGGCTTCCACGCACAGGGAGGTCTTCGGAAGCTAAAACACTGTTTCTGTACACTGTTCTTTCTTCCAGTTGGAACGCTTGCGATTAGATTTCCATGCAAAAGTAGGGCCGCAGTGCTAGCTAAAACAAACACATGGGGAGTCTTGTCCTGCCTTTGGCTGGGGCCTGAGTCGCGCTCGTAAAAAGCTTCGTACTCCCTTGCAGTGCTCGCACCCACGCACACAACTAAAGGATTCCACCCTCAGGAGCGGCTGTTTTCAATGAAGCACAGGTTCTCTACCGAGTTTTTCCTTCGAGATGGGTGGCTGAATATCAGCCTGCGCACTCCGCGGGGGCAACGCTACTAGCCCCATAACCATGATTTGATTTGTGAGCTGCCATTTGTACGGGCCTGTCTCTACCCCGATTTTATGAAATGGCACCAGTCCCGTGACTCTCACCCACACTACACCCTAAACTGCTTCCTCCCACAGAGAGGTCGTCGGAAGCTAAAACACTGTTTCTGTACCCGGTTGGTTCTTCGAGTTAGAATGCTAGCGATTAGACTTCCATGCAAAAGTAGGGCCGCTGTGCTAGCTAAATGAAACACACCGGGAGTCTTGTCTTGCCTTTGATGGGGCCTGAGTCTCACGCGTAAAGAGCTTTGGACTCCCTTGCAGTGCTCTCAGGCATGCGCACAACAAAATGCTTCCACCCTCAGGAGGGGCTGTTTTCAATGAAGCACAGATCCTCTACCGAGTTTTTCCTTCGAGTTAGGTGGCTGGCTTTCAGCCTCCACGCACAACCCGGGGCAATGCTACTAGCCCCATAACCATGATGTGATTTGTGAGCTGCCTTCGGTACCGACCTGTCTCTACCCCGATTTTCCGAAGTGGAACCAGTCCTGTGGCTCTCACCCAAACTAAACCCGAAACTTCTTCCTCCCACAGAGAGGTCATTGGAAGCTAAAACCCTGTTTCTGGACACTGTTGTTTGTTCGAGTAGAACCCTACTGATTAGACTTCAATGCAAAAGTAGGGCCGCTGTGCTAGCTTAGTCAAACACATGGGGAGTGTTGTTCTGCCTTTTGCTGGGGCCTGAGTTTCACTCGTGAAAAGGTTTGGAATCCCTTTCAGTGCTCTCACGCACGCACACAACAAAATGCTTCCGCCCTCAGTAGCGGCTGTTGTCGCTGAAGCACGGATTCTCTACCGAGGTTTCCTTCGTGTTAGGTGGCTGACTTTCAGCCTGCACGCTCCCCCGTGGCCACGCTCCTAGCCCCATAAACATGATGTGATTTGTGAGCTGCCTTCTGTTCCGGCCTGTCTCTACCCCGATTTTACGAAATGGAACCCATCCCCAGGCTCTCACACACAGTACACCCTAAACGGCTTCCTCCCACAGAGAGGTCGTCGGAAGCCAAAACCCTGTTTCTGTACACGGTTGTTTGTTCGAGTTAGAACCCTACCGATTAGACTTCAATGCAAAAGTAGGGCCGCAGTGCATGCTAGGTCAAACACACCGGGAGTCTTGTCCTGCCTTTTGGTGGGGCCTGAGTCTCATTCGTAAGAGCTTTAGACTCCCTGGCAGTGCTCTCACGCACGCACACAACAAAATGCTTCCACCCTCCGGAGCGGCTCTTTTTGCTGAAGCACGGATTCTCTAGCGAGTTTTTCCTTCGAGGTAGGTGGCTGAATTTCAGCCTGCACGCTCCCCTGGGGCACCGCTACTAGCCCCATAACCATGATGTGATTTGTGAGCTGCCTTCTGTACCGGCCTGTCTCTACCCCGATTTTACGAAATGGAACTCATCCCCAGGCTCTCACCCACAGTACACCCTAAACGGCTTCCTCCCACAGAGAGGTCGTCGGAAGATAAAACAGTGTTTCTGTACACTCTTGTTTCTTCGAGTTAGAATTCTAGCGATTCGACTTCTATGCAAAAGTAGGGCCGCTGTGCTAGCTAAATGAAACACACCGGGAGTCTTGTCTTGCCTTTGCTGGGGCCTGAGTCTCTCTCGTAATGAGCTTTGGACTCCCTTGCAGTGCTCTCAGGCATGCACACAACAAAATGCTTCCACCCTCAGGGGCGGCTGTTTTCAATAAGCACGGATTCTGTACCGAGTTTTTCCTTCGAGTTAGGTGGCTGGCTTTCAGGCTGCACGCACCCCCTGGGCAATGCTACTAGCCCCATAACCATGATTTGATTGGTGAGCTGCCATTTGTACGGGCCTGTCTCTACCCCGATTTTACAAAATGGAACAAGTCCCGTGACTCTCATCCACACTACACCCTAAACGGCTTCCACGCACAGGGAGGTCTTCGGAAGCTAAAACACTGTTTCTGTACACTGTTCTTTCTTCCAGTTGGAACGCTTGCGATTAGATTTCCATGCAAAAGTAGGGCCGCAATGCTAGCTAAAACAAACACATGGGGAGTCTTGTCCTGCCTTTGGCTGGGGCCTGAGTCGCGCTCGTAAAAAGCTTCGTACTCCCTTGCAGTGCTCGCACCCACGCACACAACTAAAGGATTCCACCCTCAGGAGCGGCTGTTTTCAATGAAGCACAGATTCTCTACCGAGTTTTTCCTTCGAGATGGGTGGCTGAATATCAGCCTGCGCACTCCGCGGGGGCAACGCTACTAGCCCCATAACCATGATTTGATTTGTGAGCTGCCATTTGTACGGGCCTGTCTCTACCCCGATTTTACGAAATGGCACCAGTCCCGTGACTCTCACCCACACTACACCCTAAACTGCTTCCTCCCACAGAGAGGTCGTCGGAAGCTAAAACACTGTTTCTGTACCCTGTTGGTTCTTCGAGTTAGAATGCTAGCGATTAGACTTCCATGCAAAAGTAGGGCCGCTGTGCTAGCTAAATGAAACACACCGGGAGTCTTGTCTTGCCTTTGATGGGGCCTGAGTCTCACGCGTAAAGAGCTTTGGACTCCCTTGCAGTGCTCTCAGGCATGCGCACAACAAAATGCTTCCACCCTCAGGAGGGGCTGTTTTCAATGAAGCACAGATCCTCTACCGAGTTTTTCCTTCGAGTTAGGTGGCTGGCTTTCAGCCTCCACGCACAACCCGGGGCAATGCTACTAGCCCCATAACCATGATGTGATTTGTGAGCTGCCTTCGGTACCGACCTGTCTCTACCCCGATTTTCCGAAGTGGAACCAGTCCTGTGGCTCTCACCCAAACTAAACCCGAAACTTCTTCCTCCCACAGAGAGGTCATTGGAAGCTAAAACCCTGTTTCTGGACACTGTTGTTTGTTCGAGTAGAACCCTACTGATTAGACTTCAATGCAAAAGTAGGGCCGCTGTGCTAGCTTAGTCAAACACATGGGGAGTGTTGTTCTGCCTTTTGCTGGGGCCTGAGTTTCACTCGTGAAAAGGTTTGGAATCCCTTTCAGTGCTCTCACGCACGCACACAACAAAATGCTTCCGCCCTCAGTAGCGGCTGTTGTCGCTGAAGCACGGATTCTCTACCGAGGTTTCCTTCGTGTTAGGTGGCTGACTTTCAGCCTGCACGCTCCCCCGTGGCCACGCTCCTAGCCCCATAAACATGATGTGATTTGTGAGCTGCCTTCTGTTCCGGCCTGTCTCTACCCCGATTTTACGAAATGGAACCCATCCCCAGGCTCTCACACACAGTACACCCTAAACGGCTTCCTCCCACAGAGAGGTCGTCGGAAGCCAAAACCCTGTTTCTGTACACGGTTGTTTGTTCGAGTTAGAACCCTACCGATTAGACTTCAATGCAAAAGTAGGGCCGCAGTGCATGCTAGGTCAAACACACCGGGAGTCTTGTCCTGCCTTTTGGTGGGGCCTGAGTCTCATTCGTAAGAGCTTTAGACTCCCTGGCAGTGCTCTCACGCACGCACACAACAAAATGCTTCCACCCTCCGGAGCGGCTCTTTTTGCTGAAGCACGGATTCTCTAGCGAGTTTTTCCTTCGAGGTAGGTGGCTGAATTTCAGCCTGCACGCTCCCCTGGGGCACCGCTACTAGCCCCATAACCATGATGTGATTTGTGAGCTGCCTTCTGTACCGGCCTGTCTCTACCCCGATTTTACGAAATGGAACTCATCCCCAGGCTCTCACCCACAGTACACCCTAAACGGCTTCCTCCCACAGAGAGGTCGTCGGAAGATAAAACAGTGTTTCTGTACACTCTTGTTTCTTCGAGTTAGAATTCTAGCGATTCGACTTCTATGCAAAAGTAGGGCCGCTGTGCTAGCTAAATGAAACACACCGGGAGTCTTGTCTTGCCTTTGCTGGGGCCTGAGTCTCACTCGTAATGAGCTTTGGACTCCCTTGCAGTGCTCTCAGGCATGCACACAACAAAATGCTTCCACCCTCAGGGGCGGCTGTTTTCAATAAGCACGGATTCTGTACCGAGTTTTTCCTTCGAGTTAGGTGGCTGGCTTTCAGGCTGCACGCACCCCCTGGGCAATGCTACTAGCCCCATAACCATGATTTGATTGGTGAGCTGCCATTTGTACGGGCCTGTCTCTACCCCGATTTTACAAAATGGAACAAGTCCCGTGACTCTCATCCACACTACACCCTAAACGGCTTCCACGCACAGGGAGGTCTTCGGAAGCTAAAACACTGTTTCTGTACACTGTTCTTTCTTCCAGTTGGAACGCTTGCGATTAGATTTCCATGCAAAAGTAGGGCCGCAGTGCTAGCTAAAACAAACACATGGGGAGTCTTGTCCTGCCTTTGGCTGGGGCCTGAGTCGCGCTCGTAAAAAGCTTCGTACTCCCTTGCAGTGCTCGCACCCACGCACACAACTAAAGGATTCCACCCTCAGGAGCGGCTGTTTTCAATGAAGCACAGGTTCTCTACCGAGTTTTTCCTTCGAGATGGGTGGCTGAATATCAGCCTGCGCACTCCGCGGGGGCAACGCTACTAGCCCCATAACCATGATTTGATTTGTGAGCTGCCATTTGTACGGGCCTGTCTCTACCCCGATTTTACGAAATGGCACCAGTCCCGTGACTCTCACCCACACTACACCCTAAACTGCTTCCTCCCACAGAGAGGTCGTCGGAAGCTAAAACACTGTTTCTGTACCCTGTTGGTTCTTCGAGTTAGAATGCTAGCGATTAGACTTCCATGCAAAAGTAGGGCCGCTGTGCTAGCTAAATGAAACACACCGGGAGTCTTGTCTTGCCTTTGATGGGGCCTGAGTCTCACGCGTAAAGAGCTTTGGACTCCCTTGCAGTGCTCTCAGGCATGCGCACAACAAAATGCTTCCACCCTCAGGAGGGGCTGTTTTCAATGAAGCACAGATCCTCTACCGAGTTTTTCCTTCGAGTTAGGTGGCTGGCTTTCAGCCTCCACGCACAACCCGGGGCAATGCTACTAGCCCCATAACCATGATGTGATTTGTGAGCTGCCTTCGGTACCGACCTGTCTCTACCCCGATTTTCCGAAGTGGAACCAGTCCTGTGGCTCTCACCCAAACTAAACCCGAAACTTCTTCCTCCCACAGAGAGGTCATTGGAAGCTAAAACCCTGTTTCTGGACACTGTTGTTTGTTCGAGTAGAACCCTACTGATTAGACTTCAATGCAAAAGTAGGGCCGCTGTGCTAGCTTAGTCAAACACATGGGGAGTGTTGTTCTGCCTTTTGCTGGGGCCTGAGTTTCACTCGTGAAAAGGTTTGGAATCCCTTTCAGTGCTCTCACGCACGCACACAACAAAATGCTTCCGCCCTCAGTAGCGGCTGTTGTCGCTGAAGCACGGATTCTCTACCGAGGTTTCCTTCGTGTTAGGTGGCTGACTTTCAGCCTGCACGCTCCCCCGTGGCCACGCTCCTAGCCCCATAAACATGATGTGATTTGTGAGCTGCCTTCTGTTCCGGCCTGTCTCTACCCCGATTTTACGAAATGGAACCCATCCCCAGGCTCTCACACACAGTACACCCTAAACGGCTTCCTCCCACAGAGAGGTCGTCGGAAGCCAAAACCCTGTTTCTGTACACGGTTGTTTGTTCGAGTTAGAACCCTACCGATTAGACTTCAATGCAAAAGTAGGGCCGCAGTGCATGCTAGGTCAAACACACCGGGAGTCTTGTCCTGCCTTTTGGTGGGGCCTGAGTCTCATTCGTAAGAGCTTTAGACTCCCTGGCAGTGCTCTCACGCACGCACACAACAAAATGCTTCCACCCTCCGGAGCGGCTCTTTTTGCTGAAGCACGGATTCTCTAGCGAGTTTTTCCTTCGAGGTAGGTGGCTGAATTTCAGCCTGCACGCTCCCCTGGGGCACCGCTACTAGCCCCATAACCATGATGTGATTTGTGAGCTGCCTTCTGTACCGGCCTGTCTCTACCCCGATTTTACGAAATGGAACTCATCCCCAGGCTCTCACCCACAGTACACCCTAAACGGCTTCCTCCCACAGAGAGGTCGTCGGAAGATAAAACAGTGTTTCTGTACACTCTTGTTTCTTCGAGTTAGAATTCTAGCGATTCGACTTCTATGCAAAAGTAGGGCCGCTGTGCTAGCTAAATGAAACACACCGGGAGTCTTGTCTTGCCTTTGCTGGGGCCTGAGTCTCACTCGTAATGAGCTTTGGACTCCCTTGCAGTGCTCTCAGGCATGCACACAACAAAATGCTTCCACCCTCAGGGGCGGCTGTTTTCAATAAGCACGGATTCTGTACCGAGTTTTTCCTTCGAGTTAGGTGGCTGGCTTTCAGGCTGCACGCACCCCCTGGGCAATGCTACTAGCCCCATAACCATGATTTGATTGGTGAGCTGCCATTTGTACGGGCCTGTCTCTACCCCGATTTTACAAAATGGAACAAGTCCCGTGACTCTCATCCACACTACACCCTAAACGGCTTCCACGCACAGGGAGGTCTTCGGAAGCTAAAACACTGTTTCTGTACACTGTTCTTTCTTCCAGTTGGAACGCTTGCGATTAGATTTCCATGCAAAAGTAGGGCCGCAGTGCTAGCTAAAACAAACACATGGGGAGTCTTGTCCTGCCTTTGGCTGGGGCCTGAGTCGCGCTCGTAAAAAGCTTCGTACTCCCTTGCAGTGCTCGCACCCACGCACACAACTAAAGGATTCCACCCTCAGGAGCGGCTGTTTTCAATGAAGCACAGGTTCTCTACCGAGGTTTTCCTTCGAGATGGGTGGCTGAATATCAGCCTGCGCACTCCGCGGGGGCAACGCTACTAGCCCCATAACCATGATTTGATTTGTGAGCTGCCATTTGTACGGGCCTGTCTCTACCCCGATTTTACGAAATGGCACCAGTCCCGTGACTCTCACCCACACTACACCCTAAACTGCTTCCTCCCACAGAGAGGTCGTCGGAAGCTAAAACACTGTTTCTGTACCCTGTTGGTTCTTCGAGTTAGAATGCTAGCGATTAGACTTCCATGCAAAAGTAGGGCCGCTGTGCTAGCTAAATGAAACACACCGGGAGTCTTGTCTTGCCTTTGATGGGGCCTGAGTCTCACGCGTAAAGAGCTTTGGACTCCCTTGCAGTGCTCTCAGGCATGCGCACAACAAAATGCTTCCACCCTCAGGAGGGGCTGTTTTCAATGAAGCACAGATCCTCTACCGAGTTTTTCCTTCGAGTTAGGTGGCTGGCTTTCAGCCTCCACGCACAACCCGGGGCAATGCTACTAGCCCCATAACCATGATGTGATTTGTGAGCTGCCTTCGGTACCGACCTGTCTCTACCCCGATTTTCCGAAGTGGAACCAGTCCTGTGGCTCTCACCCAAACTAAACCCGAAACTTCTTCCTCCCACAGAGAGGTCATTGGAAGCTAAAACCCTGTTTCTGGACACTGTTGTTTGTTCGAGTAGAACCCTACTGATTAGACTTCAATGCAAAAGTAGGGCCGCTGTGCTAGCTTAGTCAAACACATGGGGAGTGTTGTTCTGCCTTTTGCTGGGGCCTGAGTTTCACTCGTGAAAAGGTTTGGAATCCCTTTCAGTGCTCTCACGCACGCACACAACAAAATGCTTCCGCCCTCAGTAGCGGCTGTTGTCGCTGAAGCACGGATTCTCTACCGAGGTTTCCTTCGTGTTAGGTGGCTGACTTTCAGCCTGCACGCTCCCCCGTGGCCACGCTCCTAGCCCCATAAACATGATGTGATTTGTGAGCTGCCTTCTGTTCCGGCCTGTCTCTACCCCGATTTTACGAAATGGAACCCATCCCCAGGCTCTCACACACAGTACACCCTAAACGGCTTCCTCCCACAGAGAGGTCGTCGGAAGCTAAAACCCTGTTTCTGTACACGGTTGTTTGTTCGAGTTAGAACCCTACCGATTAGACTTCAATGCAAAAGTAGGGCCGCAGTGCATGCTAGGTCAAACACACCGGGAGTCTTGTCCTGCCTTTTGGTGGGGCCTGAGTCTCATTCGTAAGAGCTTTAGACTCCCTGGCAGTGCTCTCACGCACGCACACAACAAAATGCTTCCACCCTCCGGAGCGGCTCTTTTTGCTGAAGCACGGATTCTCTAGCGAGTTTTTCCTTCGAGGTAGGTGGCTGAATTTCAGCCTGCACGCTCCCCTGGGGCACCGCTACTAGCCCCATAACCATGATGTGATTTGTGAGCTGCCTTCTGTACCGGCCTGTCTCTACCCCGATTTTACGAAATGGAACTCATCCCCAGGCTCTCACCCACAGTACACCCTAAACGGCTTCCTCCCACAGAGAGGTCGTCGGAAGATAAAACAGTGTTTCTGTACACTCTTGTTTCTTCGAGTTAGAATTCTAGCGATTCGACTTCTATGCAAAAGTAGGGCCGCTGTGCTAGCTAAATGAAACACACCGGGAGTCTTGTCTTGCCTTTGCTGGGGCCTGAGTCTCACTCGTAATGAGCTTTGGACTCCCTTGCAGTGCTCTCAGGCATGCACACAACAAAATGCTTCCACCCTCAGGGGCGGCTGTTTTCAATAAGCACGGATTCTGTACCGAGTTTTTCCTTCGAGTTAGGTGGCTGGCTTTCAGGCTGCACGCACCCCCTGGGCAATGCTACTAGCCCCATAACCATGATTTGATTGGTGAGCTGCCATTTGTACGGGCCTGTCTCTACCCCGATTTTACAAAATGGAACAAGTCCCGTGACTCTCATCCACACTACACCCTAAACGGCTTCCACGCACAGGGAGGTCTTCGGAAGCTAAAACACTGTTTCTGTACACTGTTCTTTCTTCCAGTTGGAACGCTTGCGATTAGATTTCCATGCAAAAGTAGGGCCGCAGTGCTAGCTAAAACAAACACATGGGGAGTCTTGTCCTGCCTTTGGCTGGGGCCTGAGTCGCGCTCGTAAAAAGCTTCGTACTCCCTTGCAGTGCTCGCACCCACGCACACAACTAAAGGATTCCACCCTCAGGAGCGGCTGTTTTCAATGAAGCACAGGTTCTCTACCGAGGTTTTCCTTCGAGATGGGTGGCTGAATATCAGCCTGCGCACTCCGCGGGGGCAACGCTACTAGCCCCATAACCATGATTTGATTTGTGAGCTGCCATTTGTACGGGCCTGTCTCTACCCCGATTTTACGAAATGGCACCAGTCCCGTGACTCTCACCCACACTACACCCTAAACTGCTTCCTCCCACAGAGAGGTCGTCGGAAGCTAAAACACTGTTTCTGTACCCTGTTGGTTCTTCGAGTTAGAATGCTAGCGATTAGACTTCCATGCAAAAGTAGGGCCGCTGTGCTAGCTAAATGAAACACACCGGGAGTCTTGTCTTGCCTTTGATGGGGCCTGAGTCTCACGCGTAAAGAGCTTTGGACTCCCTTGCAGTGCTCTCAGGCATGCGCACAACAAAATGCTTCCACCCTCAGGAGGGGCTGTTTTCAATGAAGCACAGATCCTCTACCGAGTTTTTCCTTCGAGTTAGGTGGCTGGCTTTCAGCCTCCACGCACAACCCGGGGCAATGCTACTAGCCCCATAACCATGATGTGATTTGTGAGCTGCCTTCGGTACCGACCTGTCTCTACCCCGATTTTCCGAAGTGGAACCAGTCCTGTGGCTCTCACCCAAACTAAACCCGAAACTTCTTCCTCCCACAGAGAGGTCATTGGAAGCTAAAACCCTGTTTCTGGACACTGTTGTTTGTTCGAGTAGAACCCTACTGATTAGACTTCAATGCAAAAGTAGGGCCGCTGTGCTAGCTTAGTCAAACACATGGGGAGTGTTGTTCTGCCTTTTGCTGGGGCCTGAGTTTCACTCGTGAAAAGGTTTGGAATCCCTTTCAGTGCTCTCACGCACGCACACAACAAAATGCTTCCGCCCTCAGTAGCGGCTGTTGTCGCTGAAGCACGGATTCTCTACCGAGGTTTCCTTCGTGTTAGGTGGCTGACTTTCAGCCTGCACGCTCCCCCGTGGCCACGCTCCTAGCCCCATAAACATGATGTGATTTGTGAGCTGCCTTCTGTTCCGGCCTGTCTCTACCCCGATTTTACGAAATGGAACCCATCCCCAGGCTCTCACACACAGTACACCCTAAACGGCTTCCTCCCACAGAGAGGTCGTCGGAAGCTAAAACCCTGTTTCTGTACACTGTTGTTTGTTCGAGTTAGAACCCTACCGATTAGACTTCAATGCAAAAGTAGGGCCGCAGTGCATGCTAGGTCAAACACACCGGGAGTCTTGTCCTGCCTTTTGGTGGGGCCTGAGTCTCATTCGTAAGAGCTTTAGACTCCCTGGCAGTGCTCTCACGCACGCACACAACAAAATGCTTCCACCCTCCGGAGCGGCTGTTTTTGCTGAAGCACGGATTCTCTAGCGAGTTTTTCCTTCGAGGTAGGTGGCTGAATTTCAGCCTGCACGCTCCCCTGGGGCAACGCTACTAGCCCCATAACCATGATGTGATTTGTGAGCTGCCTTCTGTACCGGCCTGTCTCTACCCCGATTTTACGAAATGGAACTCATCCCCAGGCTCTCACCCACAGTACACCCTAAACGGCTTCCTCCCACAGAGAGGTCGTCGGAAGATAAAACAGTGTTTCTGTACACTCTTGTTTCTTCGAGTTAGAATTCTAGCGATTCGACTTCTATGCAAAAGTAGGGCCGCTGTGCTAGCTAAATGAAACACACCGGGAGTCTTGTCTTGCCTTTGCTGGGGCCTGAGTCTCACTCGTAATGAGCTTTGGACTCCCTTGCAGTGCTCTCAGGCATGCACACAACAAAATGCTTCCACCCTCAGGGGCGGCTGTTTTCAATAAGCACGGATTCTGTACCGAGTTTTTCCTTCGAGTTAGGTGGCTGGCTTTCAGGCTGCACGCACCCCCTGGGCAATGCTACTAGCCCCATAACCATGATTTGATTGGTGAGCTGCCATTTGTACGGGCCTGTCTCTACCCCGATTTTACAAAATGGAACAAGTCCCGTGACTCTCATCCACACTACACCCTAAACGGCTTCCACGCACAGGGAGGTCTTCGGAAGCTAAAACACTGTTTCTGTACACTGTTCTTTCTTCCAGTTGGAACGCTTGCGATTAGATTTCCATGCAAAAGTAGGGCCGCGGTGCTAGCTAAAACAAACACATGGGGAGTCTTGTCCTGCCTTTGGCTGGGGCCTGAGTCGCGCTCGTAAAAAGCTTCGTACTCCCTTGCAGTGCTCGCACCCACGCACACAACTAAAGGATTCCACCCTCAGGAGCGGCTGTTTTCAATGAAGCACAGGTTCTCTACCGAGTTTTTCCTTCGAGATGGGTGGCTGAATATCAGCCTGCGCACTCCGCGGGGGCAACGCTACTAGCCCCATAACCATGATTTGATTTGTGAGCTGCCATTTGTACGGGCCTGTCTCTACCCCGATTTTACGAAATGGCACCAGTCCCGTGACTCTCACCCACACTACACCCTAAACTGCTTCCTCCCACAGAGAGGTCGTCGGAAGCTAAAACACTGTTTCTGTACCCTGTTGGTTCTTCGAGTTAGAATGCTAGCGATTAGACTTCCATGCAAAAGTAGGGCCGCTGTGCTAGCTAAATGAAACACACCGGGAGTCTTGTCTTGCCTTTGATGGGGCCTGAGTCTCACGCGTAAAGAGCTTTGGACTCCCTTGCAGTGCTCTCAGGCATGCGCACAACAAAATGCTTCCACCCTCAGGAGGGGCTGTTTTCAATGAAGCACAGATCCTCTACCGAGTTTTTCCTTCGAGTTAGGTGGCTGGCTTTCAGCCTCCACGCACAACCCGGGGCAATGCTACTAGCCCCATAACCATGATGTGATTTGTGAGCTGCCTTCGGTACCGACCTGTCTCTACCCCGATTTTCCGAAGTGGAACCAGTCCTGTGGCTCTCACCCAAACTAAACCCGAAACTTCTTCCTCCCACAGAGAGGTCATTGGAAGCTAAAACCCTGTTTCTGGACACTGTTGTTTGTTCGAGTAGAACCCTACTGATTAGACTTCAATGCAAAAGTAGGGCCGCTGTGCTAGCTTAGTCAAACACATGGGGAGTGTTGTTCTGCCTTTTGCTGGGGCCTGAGTTTCACTCGTGAAAAGGTTTGGAATCCCTTTCAGTGCTCTCACGCACGCACACAACAAAATGCTTCCGCCCTCAGTAGCGGCTGTTGTCGCTGAAGCACGGATTCTCTACCGAGGTTTCCTTCGTGTTAGGTGGCTGACTTTCAGCCTGCACGCTCCCCCGTGGCCACGCTCCTAGCCCCATAAACATGATGTGATTTGTGAGCTGCCTTCTGTTCCGGCCTGTCTCTACCCCGATTTTACGAAATGGAACCCATCCCCAGGCTCTCACACACAGTACACCCTAAACGGCTTCCTCCCACAGAGAGGTCGTCGGAAGCCAAAACCCTGTTTCTGTACACGGTTGTTTGTTCGAGTTAGAACCCTACCGATTAGACTTCAATGCAAAAGTAGGGCCGCAGTGCATGCTAGGTCAAACACACCGGGAGTCTTGTCCTGCCTTTTGGTGGGGCCTGAGTCTCATTCGTAAGAGCTTTAGACTCCCTGGCAGTGCTCTCACGCACGCACACAACAAAATGCTTCCACCCTCCGGAGCGGCTCTTTTTGCTGAAGCACGGATTCTCTAGCGAGTTTTTCCTTCGAGGTAGGTGGCTGAATTTCAGCCTGCACGCTCCCCTGGGGCACCGCTACTAGCCCCATAACCATGATGTGATTTGTGAGCTGCCTTCTGTACCGGCCTGTCTCTACCCCGATTTTACGAAATGGAACTCATCCCCAGGCTCTCACCCACAGTACACCCTAAACGGCTTCCTCCCACAGAGAGGTCGTCGGAAGATAAAACAGTGTTTCTGTACACTCTTGTTTCTTCGAGTTAGAATTCTAGCGATTCGACTTCTATGCAAAAGTAGGGCCGCTGTGCTAGCTAAATGAAACACACCGGGAGTCTTGTCTTGCCTTTGCTGGGGCCTGAGTCTCACTCGTAATGAGCTTTGGACTCCCTTGCAGTGCTCTCAGGCATGCACACAACAAAATGCTTCCACCCTCAGGGGCGGCTGTTTTCAATAAGCACGGATTCTGTACCGAGTTTTTCCTTCGAGTTAGGTGGCTGGCTTTCAGGCTGCACGCACCCCCTGGGCAATGCTACTAGCCCCATAACCATGATTTGATTGGTGAGCTGCCATTTGTACGGGCCTGTCTCTACCCCGATTTTACAAAATGGAACAAGTCCCGTGACTCTCATCCACACTACACCCTAAACGGCTTCCACGCACAGGGAGGTCTTCGGAAGCTAAAACACTGTTTCTGTACACTGTTCTTTCTTCCAGTTGGAACGCTTGCGATTAGATTTCCATGCAAAAGTAGGGCCGCAGTGCTAGCTAAAACAAACACATGGGGAGTCTTGTCCTGCCTTTGGCTGGGGCCTGAGTCGCGCTCGTAAAAAGCTTCGTACTCCCTTGCAGTGCTCGCACCCACGCACACAACTAAAGGATTCCACCCTCAGGAGCGGCTGTTTTCAATGAAGCACAGGTTCTCTACCGAGTTTTTCCTTCGAGATGGGTGGCTGAATATCAGCCTGCGCACTCCGCGGGGGCAACGCTACTAGCCCCATAACCATGATTTGATTTGTGAGCTGCCATTTGTACGGGCCTGTCTCTACCCCGATTTTATGAAATGGCACCAGTCCCGTGACTCTCACCCACACTACACCCTAAACTGCTTCCTCCCACAGAGAGGTCGTCGGAAGCTAAAACACTGTTTCTGTACCCTGTTGGTTCTTCGAGTTAGAATGCTAGCGATTAGACTTCCATGCAAAAGTAGGGCCGCTGTGCTAGCTAAATGAAACACACCGGGAGTCTTGTCTTGCCTTTGATGGGGCCTGAGTCTCACGCGTAAAGAGCTTTGGACTCCCTTGCAGTGCTCTCAGGCATGCGCACAACAAAATGCTTCCACCCTCAGGAGGGGCTGTTTTCAATGAAGCACAGATCCTCTACCGAGTTTTTCCTTCGAGTTAGGTGGCTGGCTTTCAGCCTCCACGCACAACCCGGGGCAATGCTACTAGCCCCATAACCATGATGTGATTTGTGAGCTGCCTTCGGTACCGACCTGTCTCTACCCCGATTTTCCGAAGTGGAACCAGTCCTGTGGCTCTCACCCAAACTAAACCCGAAACTTCTTCCTCCCACAGAGAGGTCATTGGAAGCTAAAACCCTGTTTCTGGACACTGTTGTTTGTTCGAGTAGAACCCTACTGATTAGACTTCAATGCAAAAGTAGGGCCGCTGTGCTAGCTTAGTCAAACACATGGGGAGTGTTGTTCTGCCTTTTGCTGGGGCCTGAGTTTCACTCGTGAAAAGGTTTGGAATCCCTTTCAGTGCTCTCACGCACGCACACAACAAAATGCTTCCGCCCTCAGTAGCGGCTGTTGTCGCTGAAGCACGGATTCTCTACCGAGGTTTCCTTCGTGTTAGGTGGCTGACTTTCAGCCTGCACGCTCCCCCGTGGCCACGCTCCTAGCCCCATAAACATGATGTGATTTGTGAGCTGCCTTCTGTTCCGGCCTGTCTCTACCCCGATTTTACGAAATGGAACCCATCCCCAGGCTCTCACACACAGTACACCCTAAACGGCTTCCTCCCACAGAGAGGTCGTCGGAAGCCAAAACCCTGTTTCTGTACACGGTTGTTTGTTCGAGTTAGAACCCTACCGATTAGACTTCAATGCAAAAGTAGGGCCGCAGTGCATGCTAGGTCAAACACACCGGGAGTCTTGTCCTGCCTTTTGGTGGGGCCTGAGTCTCATTCGTAAGAGCTTTAGACTCCCTGGCAGTGCTCTCACGCACGCACACAACAAAATGCTTCCACCCTCCGGAGCGGCTGTTTTTGCTGAAGCACGGATTCTCTAGCGAGTTTTTCCTTCGAGGTAGGTGGCTGAATTTCAGCCTGCACGCTCCCCTGGGGCAACGCTACTAGCCCCATAACCATGATGTGATTTGTGAGCTGCCTTCTGTACCGGCCTGTCTCTACCCCGATTTTACGAAATGGAACTCATCCCCAGGCTCTCACCCACAGTACACCCTAAACGGCTTCCTCCCACAGAGAGGTCGTCGGAAGATAAAACAGTGTTTCTGTACACTCTTGTTTCTTCGAGTTAGAATTCTAGCGATTCGACTTCTATGCAAAAGTAGGGCCGCTGTGCTAGCTAAATGAAACACACCGGGAGTCTTGTCTTGCCTTTGCTGGGGCCTGAGTCTCACTCGTAATGAGCTTTGGACTCCCTTGCAGTGCTCTCAGGCATGCACACAACAAAATGCTTCCACCCTCAGGGGCGGCTGTTTTCAATAAGCACGGATTCTGTACCGAGTTTTTCCTTCGAGTTAGGTGGCTGGCTTTCAGGCTGCACGCACCCCCTGGGCAATGCTACTAGCCCCATAACCATGATTTGATTGGTGAGCTGCCATTTGTACGGGCCTGTCTCTACCCCGATTTTACAAAATGGAACAAGTCCCGTGACTCTCATCCACACTACACCCTAAACGGCTTCCACGCACAGGGAGGTCTTCGGAAGCTAAAACACTGTTTCTGTACACTGTTCTTTCTTCCAGTTGGAACGCTTGCGATTAGATTTCCATGCAAAAGTAGGGCCGCGGTGCTAGCTAAAACAAACACATGGGGAGTCTTGTCCTGCCTTTGGCTGGGGCCTGAGTCGCGCTCGTAAAAAGCTTCGTACTCCCTTGCAGTGCTCGCACCCACGCACACAACTAAAGGATTCCACCCTCAGGAGCGGCTGTTTTCAATGAAGCACAGGTTCTCTACCGAGTTTTTCCTTCGAGATGGGTGGCTGAATATCAGCCTGCGCACTCCGCGGGGGCAACGCTACTAGCCCCATAACCATGATTTGATTTGTGAGCTGCCATTTGTACGGGCCTGTCTCTACCCCGATTTTACGAAATGGCACCAGTCCCGTGACTCTCACCCACACTACACCCTAAACTGCTTCCTCCCACAGAGAGGTCGTCGGAAGCTAAAACACTGTTTCTGTACCCTGTTGGTTCTTCGAGTTAGAATGCTAGCGATTAGACTTCCATGCAAAAGTAGGGCCGCTGTGCTAGCTAAATGAAACACACCGGGAGTCTTGTCTTGCCTTTGATGGGGCCTGAGTCTCACGCGTAAAGAGCTTTGGACTCCCTTGCAGTGCTCTCAGGCATGCGCACAACAAAATGCTTCCACCCTCAGGAGGGGCTGTTTTCAATGAAGCACAGATCCTCTACCGAGTTTTTCCTTCGAGTTAGGTGGCTGGCTTTCAGCCTCCACGCACAACCCGGGGCAATGCTACTAGCCCCATAACCATGATGTGATTTGTGAGCTGCCTTCGGTACCGACCTGTCTCTACCCCGATTTTCCGAAGTGGAACCAGTCCTGTGGCTCTCACCCAAACTAAACCCGAAACTTCTTCCTCCCACAGAGAGGTCATTGGAAGCTAAAACCCTGTTTCTGGACACTGTTGTTTGTTCGAGTAGAACCCTACTGATTAGACTTCAATGCAAAAGTAGGGCCGCTGTGCTAGCTTAGTCAAACACATGGGGAGTGTTGTTCTGCCTTTTGCTGGGGCCTGAGTTTCACTCGTGAAAAGGTTTGGAATCCCTTTCAGTGCTCTCACGCACGCACACAACAAAATGCTTCCGCCCTCAGTAGCGGCTGTTGTCGCTGAAGCACGGATTCTCTACCGAGGTTTCCTTCGTGTTAGGTGGCTGACTTTCAGCCTGCACGCTCCCCCGTGGCCACGCTCCTAGCCCCATAAACATGATGTGATTTGTGAGCTGCCTTCTGTTCCGGCCTGTCTCTACCCCGATTTTACGAAATGGAACCCATCCCCAGGCTCTCACACACAGTACACCCTAAACGGCTTCCTCCCACAGAGAGGTCGTTGGAAGCCAAAACCCTGTTTCTGTACACGGTTGTTTGTTCGAGTTAGAACCCTACCGATTAGACTTCAATGCAAAAGTAGGGCCGCAGTGCATGCTAGGTCAAACACACCGGGAGTCTTGTCCTGCCTTTTGGTGGGGCCTGAGTCTCATTCGTAAGAGCTTTAGACTCCCTGGCAGTGCTCTCACGCACGCACACAACAAAATGCTTCCACCCTCCGGAGCGGCTCTTTTTGCTGAAGCACGGATTCTCTAGCGAGTTTTTCCTTCGAGGTAGGTGGCTGAATTTCAGCCTGCACGCTCCCCTGGGGCACCGCTACTAGCCCCATAACCATGATGTGATTTGTGAGCTGCCTTCTGTACCGGCCTGTCTCTACCCCGATTTTACGAAATGGAACTCATCCCCAGGCTCTCACCCACAGTACACCCTAAACGGCTTCCTCCCACAGAGAGGTCGTCGGAAGATAAAACAGTGTTTCTGTACACTCTTGTTTCTTCGAGTTAGAATTCTAGCGATTCGACTTCTATGCAAAAGTAGGGCCGCTGTGCTAGCTAAATGAAACACACCGGGAGTCTTGTCTTGCCTTTGCTGGGGCCTGAGTCTCACTCGTAATGAGCTTTGGACTCCCTTGCAGTGCTCTCAGGCATGCACACAACAAAATGCTTCCACCCTCAGGGGCGGCTGTTTTCAATAAGCACGGATTCTGTACCGAGTTTTTCCTTCGAGTTAGGTGGCTGGCTTTCAGGCTGCACGCACCCCCTGGGCAATGCTACTAGCCCCATAACCATGATTTGATTGGTGAGCTGCCATTTGTACGGGCCTGTCTCTACCCCGATTTTACAAAATGGAACAAGTCCCGTGACTCTCATCCACACTACACCCTAAACGGCTTCCACGCACAGGGAGGTCTTCGGAAGCTAAAACACTGTTTCTGTACACTGTTCTTTCTTCCAGTTGGAACGCTTGCGATTAGATTTCCATGCAAAAGTAGGGCCGCAGTGCTAGCTAAAACAAACACATGGGGAGTCTTGTCCTGCCTTTGGCTGGGGCCTGAGTCGCGCTCGTAAAAAGCTTCGTACTCCCTTGCAGTGCTCGCACCCACGCACACAACTAAAGGATTCCACCCTCAGGAGCGGCTGTTTTCAATGAAGCACAGGTTCTCTACCGAGTTTTTCCTTCGAGATGGGTGGCTGAATATCAGCCTGCGCACTCCGCGGGGGCAACGCTACTAGCCCCATAACCATGATTTGATTTGTGAGCTGCCATTTGTACGGGCCTGTCTCTACCCCGATTTTATGAAATGGCACCAGTCCCGTGACTCTCACCCACACTACACCCTAAACTGCTTCCTCCCACAGAGAGGTCGTCGGAAGCTAAAACACTGTTTCTGTACCCTGTTGGTTCTTCGAGTTAGAATGCTAGCGATTAGACTTCCATGCAAAAGTAGGGCCGCTGTGCTAGCTAAATGAAACACACCGGGAGTCTTGTCTTGCCTTTGATGGGGCCTGAGTCTCACGCGTAAAGAGCTTTGGACTCCCTTGCAGTGCTCTCAGGCATGCGCACAACAAAATGCTTCCACCCTCAGGAGGGGCTGTTTTCAATGAAGCACAGATCCTCTACCGAGTTTTTCCTTCGAGTTAGGTGGCTGGCTTTCAGCCTCCACGCACAACCCGGGGCAATGCTACTAGCCCCATAACCATGATGTGATTTGTGAGCTGCCTTCGGTACCGACCTGTCTCTACCCCGATTTTCCGAAGTGGAACCAGTCCTGTGGCTCTCACCCAAACTAAACCCGAAACTTCTTCCTCCCACAGAGAGGTCATTGGAAGCTAAAACCCTGTTTCTGGACACTGTTGTTTGTTCGAGTAGAACCCTACTGATTAGACTTCAATGCAAAAGTAGGGCCGCTGTGCTAGCTTAGTCAAACACATGGGGAGTGTTGTTCTGCCTTTTGCTGGGGCCTGAGTTTCACTCGTGAAAAGGTTTGGAATCCCTTTCAGTGCTCTCACGCACGCACACAACAAAATGCTTCCGCCCTCAGTAGCGGCTGTTGTCGCTGAAGCACGGATTCTCTACCGAGGTTTCCTTCGTGTTAGGTGGCTGACTTTCAGCCTGCACGCTCCCCCGTGGCCACGCTCCTAGCCCCATAAACATGATGTGATTTGTGAGCTGCCTTCTGTTCCGGCCTGTCTCTACCCCGATTTTACGAAATGGAACCCATCCCCAGGCTCTCACACACAGTACACCCTAAACGGCTTCCTCCCACAGAGAGGTCGTCGGAAGCCAAAACCCTGTTTCTGTACACGGTTGTTTGTTCGAGTTAGAACCCTACCGATTAGACTTCAATGCAAAAGTAGGGCCGCAGTGCATGCTAGGTCAAACACACCGGGAGTCTTGTCCTGCCTTTTGGTGGGGCCTGAGTCTCATTCGTAAGAGCTTTAGACTCCCTGGCAGTGCTCTCACGCACGCACACAACAAAATGCTTCCACCCTCCGGAGCGGCTGTTTTTGCTGAAGCACGGATTCTCTAGCGAGTTTTTCCTTCGAGGTAGGTGGCTGAATTTCAGCCTGCACGCTCCCCTGGGGCAACGCTACTAGCCCCATAACCATGATGTGATTTGTGAGCTGCCTTCTGTACCGGCCTGTCTCTACCCCGATTTTACGAAATGGAACTCATCCCCAGGCTCTCACCCACAGTACACCCTAAACGGCTTCCTCCCACAGAGAGGTCGTCGGAAGATAAAACAGTGTTTCTGTACACTCTTGTTTCTTCGAGTTAGAATTCTAGCGATTCGACTTCTATGCAAAAGTAGGGCCGCTGTGCTAGCTAAATGAAACACACCGGGAGTCTTGTCTTGCCTTTGCTGGGGCCTGAGTCTCACTCGTAATGAGCTTTGGACTCCCTTGCAGTGCTCTCAGGCATGCACACAACAAAATGCTTCCACCCTCAGGGGCGGCTGTTTTCAATAAGCACGGATTCTGTACCGAGTTTTTCCTTCGAGTTAGGTGGCTGGCTTTCAGGCTGCACGCACCCCCTGGGCAATGCTACTAGCCCCATAACCATGATTTGATTGGTGAGCTGCCATTTGTACGGGCCTGTCTCTACCCCGATTTTACAAAATGGAACAAGTCCCGTGACTCTCATCCACACTACACCCTAAACGGCTTCCACGCACAGGGAGGTCTTCGGAAGCTAAAACACTGTTTCTGTACACTGTTCTTTCTTCCAGTTGGAACGCTTGCGATTAGATTTCCATGCAAAAGTAGGGCCGCGGTGCTAGCTAAAACAAACACATGGGGAGTCTTGTCCTGCCTTTGGCTGGGGCCTGAGTCGCGCTCGTAAAAAGCTTCGTACTCCCTTGCAGTGCTCGCACCCACGCACACAACTAAAGGATTCCACCCTCAGGAGCGGCTGTTTTCAATGAAGCACAGGTTCTCTACCGAGTTTTTCCTTCGAGATGGGTGGCTGAATATCAGCCTGCGCACTCCGCGGGGGCAACGCTACTAGCCCCATAACCATGATTTGATTTGTGAGCTGCCATTTGTACGGGCCTGTCTCTACCCCGATTTTACGAAATGGCACCAGTCCCGTGACTCTCACCCACACTACACCCTAAACTGCTTCCTCCCACAGAGAGGTCGTCGGAAGCTAAAACACTGTTTCTGTACCCTGTTGGTTCTTCGAGTTAGAATGCTAGCGATTAGACTTCCATGCAAAAGTAGGGCCGCTGTGCTAGCTAAATGAAACACACCGGGAGTCTTGTCTTGCCTTTGATGGGGCCTGAGTCTCACGCGTAAAGAGCTTTGGACTCCCTTGCAGTGCTCTCAGGCATGCGCACAACAAAATGCTTCCACCCTCAGGAGGGGCTGTTTTCAATGAAGCACAGATCCTCTACCGAGTTTTTCCTTCGAGTTAGGTGGCTGGCTTTCAGCCTCCACGCACAACCCGGGGCAATGCTACTAGCCCCATAACCATGATGTGATTTGTGAGCTGCCTTCGGTACCGACCTGTCTCTACCCCGATTTTCCGAAGTGGAACCAGTCCTGTGGCTCTCACCCAAACTAAACCCGAAACTTCTTCCTCCCACAGAGAGGTCATTGGAAGCTAAAACCCTGTTTCTGGACACTGTTGTTTGTTCGAGTAGAACCCTACTGATTAGACTTCAATGCAAAAGTAGGGCCGCTGTGCTAGCTTAGTCAAACACATGGGGAGTGTTGTTCTGCCTTTTGCTGGGGCCTGAGTTTCACTCGTGAAAAGGTTTGGAATCCCTTTCAGTGCTCTCACGCACGCACACAACAAAATGCTTCCGCCCTCAGTAGCGGCTGTTGTCGCTGAAGCACGGATTCTCTACCGAGGTTTCCTTCGTGTTAGGTGGCTGACTTTCAGCCTGCACGCTCCCCCGTGGCCACGCTCCTAGCCCCATAAACATGATGTGATTTGTGAGCTGCCTTCTGTTCCGGCCTGTCTCTACCCCGATTTTACGAAATGGAACCCATCCCCAGGCTCTCACACACAGTACACCCTAAACGGCTTCCTCCCACAGAGAGGTCGTTGGAAGCCAAAACCCTGTTTCTGTACACGGTTGTTTGTTCGAGTTAGAACCCTACCGATTAGACTTCAATGCAAAAGTAGGGCCGCAGTGCATGCTAGGTCAAACACACCGGGAGTCTTGTCCTGCCTTTTGGTGGGGCCTGAGTCTCATTCGTAAGAGCTTTAGACTCCCTGGCAGTGCTCTCACGCACGCACACAACAAAATGCTTCCACCCTCCGGAGCGGCTCTTTTTGCTGAAGCACGGATTCTCTAGCGAGTTTTTCCTTCGAGGTAGGTGGCTGAATTTCAGCCTGCACGCTCCCCTGGGGCACCGCTACTAGCCCCATAACCATGATGTGATTTGTGAGCTGCCTTCTGTACCGGCCTGTCTCTACCCCGATTTTACGAAATGGAACTCATCCCCAGGCTCTCACCCACAGTACACCCTAAACGGCTTCCTCCCACAGAGAGGTCGTCGGAAGATAAAACAGTGTTTCTGTACACTCTTGTTTCTTCGAGTTAGAATTCTAGCGATTCGACTTCTATGCAAAAGTAGGGCCGCTGTGCTAGCTAAATGAAACACACCGGGAGTCTTGTCTTGCCTTTGCTGGGGCCTGAGTCTCACTCGTAATGAGCTTTGGACTCCCTTGCAGTGCTCTCAGGCATGCACACAACAAAATGCTTCCACCCTCAGGGGCGGCTGTTTTCAATAAGCACGGATTCTGTACCGAGTTTTTCCTTCGAGTTAGGTGGCTGGCTTTCAGGCTGCACGCACCCCCTGGGCAATGCTACTAGCCCCATAACCATGATTTGATTGGTGAGCTGCCATTTGTACGGGCCTGTCTCTACCCCGATTTTACAAAATGGAACAAGTCCCGTGACTCTCATCCACACTACACCCTAAACGGCTTCCACGCACAGGGAGGTCTTCGGAAGCTAAAACACTGTTTCTGTACACTGTTCTTTCTTCCAGTTGGAACGCTTGCGATTAGATTTCCATGCAAAAGTAGGGCCGCAGTGCTAGCTAAAACAAACACATGGGGAGTCTTGTCCTGCCTTTGGCTGGGGCCTGAGTCGCGCTCGTAAAAAGCTTCGTACTCCCTTGCAGTGCTCGCACCCACGCACACAACTAAAGGATTCCACCCTCAGGAGCGGCTGTTTTCAATGAAGCACAGGTTCTCTACCGAGTTTTTCCTTCGAGATGGGTGGCTGAATATCAGCCTGCGCACTCCGCGGGGGCAACGCTACTAGCCCCATAACCATGATTTGATTTGTGAGCTGCCATTTGTACGGGCCTGTCTCTACCCCGATTTTATGAAATGGCACCAGTCCCGTGACTCTCACCCACACTACACCCTAAACTGCTTCCTCCCACAGAGAGGTCGTCGGAAGCTAAAACACTGTTTCTGTACCCTGTTGGTTCTTCGAGTTAGAATGCTAGCGATTAGACTTCCATGCAAAAGTAGGGCCGCTGTGCTAGCTAAATGAAACACACCGGGAGTCTTGTCTTGCCTTTGATGGGGCCTGAGTCTCACGCGTAAAGAGCTTTGGACTCCCTTGCAGTGCTCTCAGGCATGCGCACAACAAAATGCTTCCACCCTCAGGAGGGGCTGTTTTCAATGAAGCACAGATCCTCTACCGAGTTTTTCCTTCGAGTTAGGTGGCTGGCTTTCAGCCTCCACGCACAACCCGGGGCAATGCTACTAGCCCCATAACCATGATGTGATTTGTGAGCTGCCTTCGGTACCGACCTGTCTCTACCCCGATTTTCCGAAGTGGAACCAGTCCTGTGGCTCTCACCCAAACTAAACCCGAAACTTCTTCCTCCCACAGAGAGGTCATTGGAAGCTAAAACCCTGTTTCTGGACACTGTTGTTTGTTCGAGTAGAACCCTACTGATTAGACTTCAATGCAAAAGTAGGGCCGCTGTGCTAGCTTAGTCAAACACATGGGGAGTGTTGTTCTGCCTTTTGCTGGGGCCTGAGTTTCACTCGTGAAAAGGTTTGGAATCCCTTTCAGTGCTCTCACGCACGCACACAACAAAATGCTTCCGCCCTCAGTAGCGGCTGTTGTCGCTGAAGCACGGATTCTCTACCGAGGTTTCCTTCGTGTTAGGTGGCTGACTTTCAGCCTGCACGCTCCCCCGTGGCCACGCTCCTAGCCCCATAAACATGATGTGATTTGTGAGCTGCCTTCTGTTCCGGCCTGTCTCTACCCCGATTTTACGAAATGGAACCCATCCCCAGGCTCTCACACACAGTACACCCTAAACGGCTTCCTCCCACAGAGAGGTCGTCGGAAGCCAAAACCCTGTTTCTGTACACGGTTGTTTGTTCGAGTTAGAACCCTACCGATTAGACTTCAATGCAAAAGTAGGGCCGCAGTGCATGCTAGGTCAAACACACCGGGAGTCTTGTCCTGCCTTTTGGTGGGGCCTGAGTCTCATTCGTAAGAGCTTTAGACTCCCTGGCAGTGCTCTCACGCACGCACACAACAAAATGCTTCCACCCTCCGGAGCGGCTCTTTTTGCTGAAGCACGGATTCTCTAGCGAGTTTTTCCTTCGAGGTAGGTGGCTGAATTTCAGCCTGCACGCTCCCCTGGGGCACCGCTACTAGCCCCATAACCATGATGTGATTTGTGAGCTGCCTTCTGTACCGGCCTGTCTCTACCCCGATTTTACGAAATGGAACTCATCCCCAGGCTCTCACCCACAGTACACCCTAAACGGCTTCCTCCCACAGAGAGGTCGTCGGAAGATAAAACAGTGTTTCTGTACACTCTTGTTTCTTCGAGTTAGAATTCTAGCGATTCGACTTCTATGCAAAAGTAGGGCCGCTGTGCTAGCTAAATGAAACACACCGGGAGTCTTGTCTTGCCTTTGCTGGGGCCTGAGTCTCTCTCGTAATGAGCTTTGGACTCCCTTGCAGTGCTCTCAGGCATGCACACAACAAAATGCTTCCACCCTCAGGGGCGGCTGTTTTCAATAAGCACGGATTCTGTACCGAGTTTTTCCTTCGAGTTAGGTGGCTGGCTTTCAGGCTGCACGCACCCCCTGGGCAATGCTACTAGCCCCATAACCATGATTTGATTGGTGAGCTGCCATTTGTACGGGCCTGTCTCTACCCCGATTTTACAAAATGGAACAAGTCCCGTGACTCTCATCCACACTACACCCTAAACGGCTTCCACGCACAGGGAGGTCTTCGGAAGCTAAAACACTGTTTCTGTACACTGTTCTTTCTTCCAGTTGGAACGCTTGCGATTAGATTTCCATGCAAAAGTAGGGCCGCAGTGCTAGCTAAAACAAACACATGGGGAGTCTTGTCCTGCCTTTGGCTGGGGCCTGAGTCGCGCTCGTAAAAAGCTTCGTACTCCCTTGCAGTGCTCGCACCCACGCACACAACTAAAGGATTCCACCCTCAGGAGCGGCTGTTTTCAATGAAGCACAGGTTCTCTACCGAGTTTTTCCTTCGAGATGGGTGGCTGAATATCAGCCTGCGCACTCCGCGGGGGCAACGCTACTAGCCCCATAACCATGATTTGATTTGTGAGCTGCCATTTGTACGGGCCTGTCTCTACCCCGATTTTACGAAATGGCACCAGTCCCGTGACTCTCACCCACACTACACCCTAAACTGCTTCCTCCCACAGAGAGGTCGTCGGAAGCTAAAACACTGTTTCTGTACCCTGTTGGTTCTTCGAGTTAGAATGCTAGCGATTAGACTTCCATGCAAAAGTAGGGCCGCTGTGCTAGCTAAATGAAACACACCGGGAGTCTTGTCTTGCCTTTGATGGGGCCTGAGTCTCACGCGTAAAGAGCTTTGGACTCCCTTGCAGTGCTCTCAGGCATGCGCACAACAAAATGCTTCCACCCTCAGGAGGGGCTGTTTTCAATGAAGCACAGATCCTCTACCGAGTTTTTCCTTCGAGTTAGGTGGCTGGCTTTCAGCCTCCACGCACAACCCGGGGCAATGCTACTAGCCCCATAACCATGATGTGATTTGTGAGCTGCCTTCGGTACCGACCTGTCTCTACCCCGATTTTCCGAAGTGGAACCAGTCCTGTGGCTCTCACCCAAACTAAACCCGAAACTTCTTCCTCCCACAGAGAGGTCATTGGAAGCTAAAACCCTGTTTCTGGACACTGTTGTTTGTTCGAGTAGAACCCTACTGATTAGACTTCAATGCAAAAGTAGGGCCGCTGTGCTAGCTTAGTCAAACACATGGGGAGTGTTGTTCTGCCTTTTGCTGGGGCCTGAGTTTCACTCGTGAAAAGGTTTGGAATCCCTTTCAGTGCTCTCACGCACGCACACAACAAAATGCTTCCGCCCTCAGTAGCGGCTGTTGTCGCTGAAGCACGGATTCTCTACCGAGGTTTCCTTCGTGTTAGGTGGCTGACTTTCAGCCTGCACGCTCCCCCGTGGCCACGCTCCTAGCCCCATAAACATGATGTGATTTGTGAGCTGCCTTCTGTTCCGGCCTGTCTCTACCCCGATTTTACGAAATGGAACCCATCCCCAGGCTCTCACACACAGTACACCCTAAACGGCTTCCTCCCACAGAGAGGTCGTCGGAAGCCAAAACCCTGTTTCTGTACACGGTTGTTTGTTCGAGTTAGAACCCTACCGATTAGACTTCAATGCAAAAGTAGGGCCGCAGTGCATGCTAGGTCAAACACACCGGGAGTCTTGTCCTGCCTTTTGGTGGGGCCTGAGTCTCATTCGTAAGAGCTTTAGACTCCCTGGCAGTGCTCTCACGCACGCACACAACAAAATGCTTCCACCCTCCGGAGCGGCTCTTTTTGCTGAAGCACGGATTCTCTAGCGAGTTTTTCCTTCGAGGTAGGTGGCTGAATTTCAGCCTGCACGCTCCCCTGGGGCACCGCTACTAGCCCCATAACCATGATGTGATTTGTGAGCTGCCTTCTGTACCGGCCTGTCTCTACCCCGATTTTACGAAATGGAACTCATCCCCAGGCTCTCACCCACAGTACACCCTAAACGGCTTCCTCCCACAGAGAGGTCGTCGGAAGATAAAACAGTGTTTCTGTACACTCTTGTTTCTTCGAGTTAGAATTCTAGCGATTCGACTTCTATGCAAAAGTAGGGCCGCTGTGCTAGCTAAATGAAACACACCGGGAGTCTTGTCTTGCCTTTGCTGGGGCCTGAGTCTCACTCGTAATGAGCTTTGGACTCCCTTGCAGTGCTCTCAGGCATGCACACAACAAAATGCTTCCACCCTCAGGGGCGGCTGTTTTCAATAAGCACGGATTCTGTACCGAGTTTTTCCTTCGAGTTAGGTGGCTGGCTTTCAGGCTGCACGCACCCCCTGGGCAATGCTACTAGCCCCATAACCATGATTTGATTGGTGAGCTGCCATTTGTACGGGCCTGTCTCTACCCCGATTTTACAAAATGGAACAAGTCCCGTGACTCTCATCCACACTACACCCTAAACGGCTTCCACGCACAGGGAGGTCTTCGGAAGCTAAAACACTGTTTCTGTACACTGTTCTTTCTTCCAGTTGGAACGCTTGCGATTAGATTTCCATGCAAAAGTAGGGCCGCAGTGCTAGCTAAAACAAACACATGGGGAGTCTTGTCCTGCCTTTGGCTGGGGCCTGAGTCGCGCTCGTAAAAAGCTTCGTACTCCCTTGCAGTGCTCGCACCCACGCACACAACTAAAGGATTCCACCCTCAGGAGCGGCTGTTTTCAATGAAGCACAGGTTCTCTACCGAGTTTTTCCTTCGAGATGGGTGGCTGAATATCAGCCTGCGCACTCCGCGGGGGCAACGCTACTAGCCCCATAACCATGATTTGATTTGTGAGCTGCCATTTGTACGGGCCTGTCTCTACCCCGATTTTATGAAATGGCACCAGTCCCGTGACTCTCACCCACACTACACCCTAAACTGCTTCCTCCCACAGAGAGGTCGTCGGAAGCTAAAACACTGTTTCTGTACCCTGTTGGTTCTTCGAGTTAGAATGCTAGCGATTAGACTTCCATGCAAAAGTAGGGCCGCTGTGCTAGCTAAATGAAACACACCGGGAGTCTTGTCTTGCCTTTGATGGGGCCTGAGTCTCACGCGTAAAGAGCTTTGGACTCCCTTGCAGTGCTCTCAGGCATGCGCACAACAAAATGCTTCCACCCTCAGGAGGGGCTGTTTTCAATGAAGCACAGATCCTCTACCGAGTTTTTCCTTCGAGTTAGGTGGCTGGCTTTCAGCCTCCACGCACAACCCGGGGCAATGCTACTAGCCCCATAACCATGATGTGATTTGTGAGCTGCCTTCGGTACCGACCTGTCTCTACCCCGATTTTCCGAAGTGGAACCAGTCCTGTGGCTCTCACCCAAACTAAACCCGAAACTTCTTCCTCCCACAGAGAGGTCATTGGAAGCTAAAACCCTGTTTCTGGACACTGTTGTTTGTTCGAGTAGAACCCTACTGATTAGACTTCAATGCAAAAGTAGGGCCGCTGTGCTAGCTTAGTCAAACACATGGGGAGTGTTGTTCTGCCTTTTGCTGGGGCCTGAGTTTCACTCGTGAAAAGGTTTGGAATCCCTTTCAGTGCTCTCACGCACGCACACAACAAAATGCTTCCGCCCTCAGTAGCGGCTGTTGTCGCTGAAGCACGGATTCTCTACCGAGGTTTCCTTCGTGTTAGGTGGCTGACTTTCAGCCTGCACGCTCCCCCGTGGCCACGCTCCTAGCCCCATAAACATGATGTGATTTGTGAGCTGCCTTCTGTTCCGGCCTGTCTCTACCCCGATTTTACGAAATGGAACCCATCCCCAGGCTCTCACACACAGTACACCCTAAACGGCTTCCTCCCACAGAGAGGTCGTCGGAAGCCAAAACCCTGTTTCTGTACACGGTTGTTTGTTCGAGTTAGAACCCTACCGATTAGACTTCAATGCAAAAGTAGGGCCGCAGTGCATGCTAGGTCAAACACACCGGGAGTCTTGTCCTGCCTTTTGGTGGGGCCTGAGTCTCATTCGTAAGAGCTTTAGACTCCCTGGCAGTGCTCTCACGCACGCACACAACAAAATGCTTCCACCCTCCGGAGCGGCTCTTTTTGCTGAAGCACGGATTCTCTAGCGAGTTTTTCCTTCGAGGTAGGTGGCTGAATTTCAGCCTGCACGCTCCCCTGGGGCACCGCTACTAGCCCCATAACCATGATGTGATTTGTGAGCTGCCTTCTGTACCGGCCTGTCTCTACCCCGATTTTACGAAATGGAACTCATCCCCAGGCTCTCACCCACAGTACACCCTAAACGGCTTCCTCCCACAGAGAGGTCGTCGGAAGATAAAACAGTGTTTCTGTACACTCTTGTTTCTTCGAGTTAGAATTCTAGCGATTCGACTTCTATGCAAAAGTAGGGCCGCTGTGCTAGCTAAATGAAACACACCGGGAGTCTTGTCTTGCCTTTGCTGGGGCCTGAGTCTCTCTCGTAATGAGCTTTGGACTCCCTTGCAGTGCTCTCAGGCATGCACACAACAAAATGCTTCCACCCTCAGGGGCGGCTGTTTTCAATAAGCACGGATTCTGTACCGAGTTTTTCCTTCGAGTTAGGTGGCTGGCTTTCAGGCTGCACGCACCCCCTGGGCAATGCTACTAGCCCCATAACCATGATTTGATTGGTGAGCTGCCATTTGTACGGGCCTGTCTCTACCCCGATTTTACAAAATGGAACAAGTCCCGTGACTCTCATCCACACTACACCCTAAACGGCTTCCACGCACAGGGAGGTCTTCGGAAGCTAAAACACTGTTTCTGTACACTGTTCTTTCTTCCAGTTGGAACGCTTGCGATTAGATTTCCATGCAAAAGTAGGGCCGCAGTGCTAGCTAAAACAAACACATGGGGAGTCTTGTCCTGCCTTTGGCTGGGGCCTGAGTCGCGCTCGTAAAAAGCTTCGTACTCCCTTGCAGTGCTCGCACCCACGCACACAACTAAAGGATTCCACCCTCAGGAGCGGCTGTTTTCAATGAAGCACAGGTTCTCTACCGAGTTTTTCCTTCGAGATGGGTGGCTGAATATCAGCCTGCGCACTCCGCGGGGGCAACGCTACTAGCCCCATAACCATGATTTGATTTGTGAGCTGCCATTTGTACGGGCCTGTCTCTACCCCGATTTTACGAAATGGCACCAGTCCCGTGACTCTCACCCACACTACACCCTAAACTGCTTCCTCCCACAGAGAGGTCGTCGGAAGCTAAAACACTGTTTCTGTACCCTGTTGGTTCTTCGAGTTAGAATGCTAGCGATTAGACTTCCATGCAAAAGTAGGGCCGCTGTGCTAGCTAAATGAAACACACCGGGAGTCTTGTCTTGCCTTTGATGGGGCCTGAGTCTCACGCGTAAAGAGCTTTGGACTCCCTTGCAGTGCTCTCAGGCATGCGCACAACAAAATGCTTCCACCCTCAGGAGGGGCTGTTTTCAATGAAGCACAGATCCTCTACCGAGTTTTTCCTTCGAGTTAGGTGGCTGGCTTTCAGCCTCCACGCACAACCCGGGGCAATGCTACTAGCCCCATAACCATGATGTGATTTGTGAGCTGCCTTCGGTACCGACCTGTCTCTACCCCGATTTTCCGAAGTGGAACCAGTCCTGTGGCTCTCACCCAAACTAAACCCGAAACTTCTTCCTCCCACAGAGAGGTCATTGGAAGCTAAAACCCTGTTTCTGGACACTGTTGTTTGTTCGAGTAGAACCCTACTGATTAGACTTCAATGCAAAAGTAGGGCCGCTGTGCTAGCTTAGTCAAACACATGGGGAGTGTTGTTCTGCCTTTTGCTGGGGCCTGAGTTTCACTCGTGAAAAGGTTTGGAATCCCTTTCAGTGCTCTCACGCACGCACACAACAAAATGCTTCCGCCCTCAGTAGCGGCTGTTGTCGCTGAAGCACGGATTCTCTACCGAGGTTTCCTTCGTGTTAGGTGGCTGACTTTCAGCCTGCACGCTCCCCCGTGGCCACGCTCCTAGCCCCATAAACATGATGTGATTTGTGAGCTGCCTTCTGTTCCGGCCTGTCTCTACCCCGATTTTACGAAATGGAACCCATCCCCAGGCTCTCACACACAGTACACCCTAAACGGCTTCCTCCCACAGAGAGGTCGTCGGAAGCCAAAACCCTGTTTCTGTACACGGTTGTTTGTTCGAGTTAGAACCCTACCGATTAGACTTCAATGCAAAAGTAGGGCCGCAGTGCATGCTAGGTCAAACACACCGGGAGTCTTGTCCTGCCTTTTGGTGGGGCCTGAGTCTCATTCGTAAGAGCTTTAGACTCCCTGGCAGTGCTCTCACGCACGCACACAACAAAATGCTTCCACCCTCCGGAGCGGCTCTTTTTGCTGAAGCACGGATTCTCTAGCGAGTTTTTCCTTCGAGGTAGGTGGCTGAATTTCAGCCTGCACGCTCCCCTGGGGCACCGCTACTAGCCCCATAACCATGATGTGATTTGTGAGCTGCCTTCTGTACCGGCCTGTCTCTACCCCGATTTTACGAAATGGAACTCATCCCCAGGCTCTCACCCACAGTACACCCTAAACGGCTTCCTCCCACAGAGAGGTCGTCGGAAGATAAAACAGTGTTTCTGTACACTCTTGTTTCTTCGAGTTAGAATTCTAGCGATTCGACTTCTATGCAAAAGTAGGGCCGCTGTGCTAGCTAAATGAAACACACCGGGAGTCTTGTCTTGCCTTTGCTGGGGCCTGAGTCTCACTCGTAATGAGCTTTGGACTCCCTTGCAGTGCTCTCAGGCATGCACACAACAAAATGCTTCCACCCTCAGGGGCGGCTGTTTTCAATAAGCACGGATTCTGTACCGAGTTTTTCCTTCGAGTTAGGTGGCTGGCTTTCAGGCTGCACGCACCCCCTGGGCAATGCTACTAGCCCCATAACCATGATTTGATTGGTGAGCTGCCATTTGTACGGGCCTGTCTCTACCCCGATTTTACAAAATGGAACAAGTCCCGTGACTCTCATCCACACTACACCCTAAACGGCTTCCACGCACAGGGAGGTCTTCGGAAGCTAAAACACTGTTTCTGTACACTGTTCTTTCTTCCAGTTGGAACGCTTGCGATTAGATTTCCATGCAAAAGTAGGGCCGCAGTGCTAGCTAAAACAAACACATGGGGAGTCTTGTCCTGCCTTTGGCTGGGGCCTGAGTCGCGCTCGTAAAAAGCTTCGTACTCCCTTGCAGTGCTCGCACCCACGCACACAACTAAAGGATTCCACCCTCAGGAGCGGCTGTTTTCAATGAAGCACAGGTTCTCTACCGAGGTTTTCCTTCGAGATGGGTGGCTGAATATCAGCCTGCGCACTCCGCGGGGGCAACGCTACTAGCCCCATAACCATGATTTGATTTGTGAGCTGCCATTTGTACGGGCCTGTCTCTACCCCGATTTTACGAAATGGCACCAGTCCCGTGACTCTCACCCACACTACACCCTAAACTGCTTCCTCCCACAGAGAGGTCGTCGGAAGCTAAAACACTGTTTCTGTACCCTGTTGGTTCTTCGAGTTAGAATGCTAGCGATTAGACTTCCATGCAAAAGTAGGGCCGCTGTGCTAGCTAAATGAAACACACCGGGAGTCTTGTCTTGCCTTTGATGGGGCCTGAGTCTCACGCGTAAAGAGCTTTGGACTCCCTTGCAGTGCTCTCAGGCATGCGCACAACAAAATGCTTCCACCCTCAGGAGGGGCTGTTTTCAATGAAGCACAGATCCTCTACCGAGTTTTTCCTTCGAGTTAGGTGGCTGGCTTTCAGCCTCCACGCACAACCCGGGGCAATGCTACTAGCCCCATAACCATGATGTGATTTGTGAGCTGCCTTCGGTACCGACCTGTCTCTACCCCGATTTTCCGAAGTGGAACCAGTCCTGTGGCTCTCACCCAAACTAAACCCGAAACTTCTTCCTCCCACAGAGAGGTCATTGGAAGCTAAAACCCTGTTTCTGGACACTGTTGTTTGTTCGAGTAGAACCCTACTGATTAGACTTCAATGCAAAAGTAGGGCCGCTGTGCTAGCTTAGTCAAACACATGGGGAGTGTTGTTCTGCCTTTTGCTGGGGCCTGAGTTTCACTCGTGAAAAGGTTTGGAATCCCTTTCAGTGCTCTCACGCACGCACACAACAAAATGCTTCCGCCCTCAGTAGCGGCTGTTGTCGCTGAAGCACGGATTCTCTACCGAGGTTTCCTTCGTGTTAGGTGGCTGACTTTCAGCCTGCACGCTCCCCCGTGGCCACGCTCCTAGCCCCATAAACATGATGTGATTTGTGAGCTGCCTTCTGTTCCGGCCTGTCTCTACCCCGATTTTACGAAATGGAACCCATCCCCAGGCTCTCACACACAGTACACCCTAAACGGCTTCCTCCCACAGAGAGGTCGTCGGAAGCTAAAACCCTGTTTCTGTACACGGTTGTTTGTTCGAGTTAGAACCCTACCGATTAGACTTCAATGCAAAAGTAGGGCCGCAGTGCATGCTAGGTCAAACACACCGGGAGTCTTGTCCTGCCTTTTGGTGGGGCCTGAGTCTCATTCGTAAGAGCTTTAGACTCCCTGGCAGTGCTCTCACGCACGCACACAACAAAATGCTTCCACCCTCCGGAGCGGCTCTTTTTGCTGAAGCACGGATTCTCTAGCGAGTTTTTCCTTCGAGGTAGGTGGCTGAATTTCAGCCTGCACGCTCCCCTGGGGCACCGCTACTAGCCCCATAACCATGATGTGATTTGTGAGCTGCCTTCTGTACCGGCCTGTCTCTACCCCGATTTTACGAAATGGAACTCATCCCCAGGCTCTCACCCACAGTACACCCTAAACGGCTTCCTCCCACAGAGAGGTCGTCGGAAGATAAAACAGTGTTTCTGTACACTCTTGTTTCTTCGAGTTAGAATTCTAGCGATTCGACTTCTATGCAAAAGTAGGGCCGCTGTGCTAGCTAAATGAAACACACCGGGAGTCTTGTCTTGCCTTTGCTGGGGCCTGAGTCTCACTCGTAATGAGCTTTGGACTCCCTTGCAGTGCTCTCAGGCATGCACACAACAAAATGCTTCCACCCTCAGGGGCGGCTGTTTTCAATAAGCACGGATTCTGTACCGAGTTTTTCCTTCGAGTTAGTTGGCTGGCTTTCAGGCTGCACGCACCCCCTGGGCAATGCTACTAGCCCCATAACCATGATTTGATTGGTGAGCTGCCATTTGTACGGGCCTGTCTCTACCCCGATTTTACAAAATGGAACAAGTCCCGTGACTCTCATCCACACTACACCCTAAACGGCTTCCACGCACAGGGAGGTCTTCGGAAGCTAAAACACTGTTTCTGTACACTGTTCTTTCTTCCAGTTGGAACGCTTGCGATTAGATTTCCATGCAAAAGTAGGGCCGCGGTGCTAGCTAAAACAAACACATGGGGAGTCTTGTCCTGCCTTTGGCTGGGGCCTGAGTCGCGCTCGTAAAAAGCTTCGTACTCCCTTGCAGTGCTCGCACCCACGCACACAACTAAAGGATTCCACCCTCAGGAGCGGCTGTTTTCAATGAAGCACAGGTTCTCTACCGAGGTTTTCCTTCGAGATGGGTGGCTGAATATCAGCCTGCGCACTCCGCGGGGGCAACGCTACTAGCCCCATAACCATGATTTGATTTGTGAGCTGCCATTTGTACGGGCCTGTCTCTACCCCGATTTTACGAAATGGCACCAGTCCCGTGACTCTCACCCACACTACACCCTAAACTGCTTCCTCCCACAGAGAGGTCGTCGGAAGCTAAAACACTGTTTCTGTACCCTGTTGGTTCTTCGAGTTAGAATGCTAGCGATTAGACTTCCATGCAAAAGTAGGGCCGCTGTGCTAGCTAAATGAAACACACCGGGAGTCTTGTCTTGCCTTTGATGGGGCCTGAGTCTCACGCGTAAAGAGCTTTGGACTCCCTTGCAGTGCTCTCAGGCATGCGCACAACAAAATGCTTCCACCCTCAGGAGGGGCTGTTTTCAATGAAGCACAGATCCTCTACCGAGTTTTTCCTTCGAGTTAGGTGGCTGGCTTTCAGCCTCCACGCACAACCCGGGGCAATGCTACTAGCCCCATAACCATGATGTGATTTGTGAGCTGCCTTCGGTACCGACCTGTCTCTACCCCGATTTTCCGAAGTGGAACCAGTCCTGTGGCTCTCACCCAAACTAAACCCGAAACTTCTTCCTCCCACAGAGAGGTCATTGGAAGCTAAAACCCTGTTTCTGGACACTGTTGTTTGTTCGAGTAGAACCCTACTGATTAGACTTCAATGCAAAAGTAGGGCCGCTGTGCTAGCTTAGTCAAACACATGGGGAGTGTTGTTCTGCCTTTTGCTGGGGCCTGAGTTTCACTCGTGAAAAGGTTTGGAATCCCTTTCAGTGCTCTCACGCACGCACACAACAAAATGCTTCCGCCCTCAGTAGCGGCTGTTGTCGCTGAAGCACGGATTCTCTACCGAGGTTTCCTTCGTGTTAGGTGGCTGACTTTCAGCCTGCACGCTCCCCCGTGGCCATGCTCCTAGCCCCATAAACATGATGTGATTTGTGAGCTGCCTTCTGTTCCGGCCTGTCTCTACCCCGATTTTACGAAATGGAACCCATCCCCAGGCTCTCACACACAGTACACCCTAAACGGCTTCCTCCCACAGAGAGGTCGTCGGAAGCTAAAACCCTGTTTCTGTACACGGTTGTTTGTTCGAGTTAGAACCCTACCGATTAGACTTCAATGCAAAAGTAGGGCCGCAGTGCATGCTAGGTCAAACACACCGGGAGTCTTGTCCTGCCTTTTGGTGGGGCCTGAGTCTCATTCGTAAGAGCTTTAGACTCCCTGGCAGTGCTCTCACGCACGCACACAACAAAATGCTTCCACCCTCCGGAGCGGCTCTTTTTGCTGAAGCACGGATTCTCTAGCGAGTTTTTCCTTCGAGGTAGGTGGCTGAATTTCAGCCTGCACGCTCCCCTGGGGCACCGCTACTAGCCCCATAACCATGATGTGATTTGTGAGCTGCCTTCTGTACCGGCCTGTCTCTACCCCGATTTTACGAAATGGAACTCATCCCCAGGCTCTCACCCACAGTACACCCTAAACGGCTTCCTCCCACAGAGAGGTCGTCGGAAGATAAAACAGTGTTTCTGTACACTCTTGTTTCTTCGAGTTAGAATTCTAGCGATTCGACTTCTATGCAAAAGTAGGGCCGCTGTGCTAGCTAAATGAAACACACCGGGAGTCTTGTCTTGCCTTTGCTGGGGCCTGAGTCTCACTCGTAATGAGCTTTGGACTCCCTTGCAGTGCTCTCAGGCATGCACACAACAAAATGCTTCCACCCTCAGGGGCGGCTGTTTTCAATAAGCACGGATTCTGTACCGAGTTTTTCCTTCGAGTTAGGTGGCTGGCTTTCAGGCTGCACGCACCCCCTGGGCAATGCTACTAGCCCCATAACCATGATTTGATTGGTGAGCTGCCATTTGTACGGGCCTGTCTCTACCCCGATTTTACAAAATGGAACAAGTCCCGTGACTCTCATCCACACTACACCCTAAACGGCTTCCACGCACAGGGAGGTCTTCGGAAGCTAAAACACTGTTTCTGTACACTGTTCTTTCTTCCAGTTGGAACGCTTGCGATTAGATTTCCATGCAAAAGTAGGGCCGCAGTGCTAGCTAAAACAAACACATGGGGAGTCTTGTCCTGCCTTTGGCTGGGGCCTGAGTCGCGCTCGTAAAAAGCTTCGTACTCCCTTGCAGTGCTCGCACCCACGCACACAACTAAAGGATTCCACCCTCAGGAGCGGCTGTTTTCAATGAAGCACAGGTTCTCTACCGAGTTTTTCCTTCGAGATGGGTGGCTGAATATCAGCCTGCGCACTCCGCGGGGGCAACGCTACTAGCCCCATAACCATGATTTGATTTGTGAGCTGCCATTTGTACGGGCCTGTCTCTACCCCGATTTTACGAAATGGCACCAGTCCCGTGACTCTCACCCACACTACACCCTAAACTGCTTCCTCCCACAGAGAGGTCGTCGGAAGCTAAAACACTGTTTCTGTACCCTGTTGGTTCTTCGAGTTAGAATGCTAGCGATTAGACTTCCATGCAAAAGTAGGGCCGCTGTGCTAGCTAAATGAAACACACCGGGAGTCTTGTCTTGCCTTTGATGGGGCCTGAGTCTCACGCGTAAAGAGCTTTGGACTCCCTTGCAGTGCTCTCAGGCATGCGCACAACAAAATGCTTCCACCCTCAGGAGGGGCTGTTTTCAATGAAGCACAGATCCTCTACCGAGTTTTTCCTTCGAGTTAGGTGGCTGGCTTTCAGCCTCCACGCACAACCCGGGGCAATGCTACTAGCCCCATAACCATGATGTGATTTGTGAGCTGCCTTCGGTACCGACCTGTCTCTACCCCGATTTTCCGAAGTGGAACCAGTCCTGTGGCTCTCACCCAAACTAAACCCGAAACTTCTTCCTCCCACAGAGAGGTCATTGGAAGCTAAAACCCTGTTTCTGGACACTGTTGTTTGTTCGAGTAGAACCCTACTGATTAGACTTCAATGCAAAAGTAGGGCCGCTGTGCTAGCTTAGTCAAACACATGGGGAGTGTTGTTCTGCCTTTTGCTGGGGCCTGAGTTTCACTCGTGAAAAGGTTTGGAATCCCTTTCAGTGCTCTCACGCACGCACACAACAAAATGCTTCCGCCCTCAGTAGCGGCTGTTGTCGCTGAAGCACGGATTCTCTACCGAGGTTTCCTTCGTGTTAGGTGGCTGACTTTCAGCCTGCACGCTCCCCCGTGGCCACGCTCCTAGCCCCATAAACATGATGTGATTTGTGAGCTGCCTTCTGTTCCGGCCTGTCTCTACCCCGATTTTACGAAATGGAACCCATCCCCAGGCTCTCACACACAGTACACCCTAAACGGCTTCCTCCCACAGAGAGGTCGTCGGAAGCCAAAACCCTGTTTCTGTACACGGTTGTTTGTTCGAGTTAGAACCCTACCGATTAGACTTCAATGCAAAAGTAGGGCCGCAGTGCATGCTAGGTCAAACACACCGGGAGTCTTGTCCTGCCTTTTGGTGGGGCCTGAGTCTCATTCGTAAGAGCTTTAGACTCCCTGGCAGTGCTCTCACGCACGCACACAACAAAATGCTTCCACCCTCCGGAGCGGCTCTTTTTGCTGAAGCACGGATTCTCTAGCGAGTTTTTCCTTCGAGGTAGGTGGCTGAATTTCAGCCTGCACGCTCCCATGGGGCACCGCTACTAGCCCCATAACCATGATGTGATTTGTGAGCTGCCTTCTGTACCGGCCTGTCTCTACCCCGATTTTACGAAATGGAACTCATCCCCAGGCTCTCACCCACAGTACACCCTAAACGGCTTCCTCCCACAGAGAGGTCGTCGGAAGATAAAACAGTGTTTCTGTACACTCTTGTTTCTTCGAGTTAGAATTCTAGCGATTCGACTTCTATGCAAAAGTAGGGCCGCTGTGCTAGCTAAATGAAACACACCGGGAGTCTTGTCTTGCCTTTGCTGGGGCCTGAGTCTCACTCGTAATGAGCTTTGGACTCCCTTGCAGTGCTCTCAGGCATGCACACAACAAAATGCTTCCACCCTCAGGGGCGGCTGTTTTCAATAAGCACGGATTCTGTACCGAGTTTTTCCTTCGAGTTAGGTGGCTGGCTTTCAGGCTGCACGCACCCCCTGGGCAATGCTACTAGCCCCATAACCATGATTTGATTGGTGAGCTGCCATTTGTACGGGCCTGTCTCTACCCCGATTTTACAAAATGGAACAAGTCCCGTGACTCTCATCCACACTACACCCTAAACGGCTTCCACGCACAGGGAGGTCTTCGGAAGCTAAAACACTGTTTCTGTACACTGTTCTTTCTTCCAGTTGGAACGCTTGCGATTAGATTTCCATGCAAAAGTAGGGCCGCAGTGCTAGCTAAAACAAACACATGGGGAGTCTTGTCCTGCCTTTGGCTGGGGCCTGAGTCGCGCTCGTAAAAAGCTTCGTACTCCCTTGCAGTGCTCGCACCCACGCACACAACTAAAGGATTCCACCCTCAGGAGCGGCTGTTTTCAATGAAGCACAGGTTCTCTACCGAGTTTTTCCTTCGAGATGGGTGGCTGAATATCAGCCTGCGCACTCCGCGGGGGCAACGCTACTAGCCCCATAACCATGATTTGATTTGTGAGCTGCCATTTGTACGGGCCTGTCTCTACCCCGATTTTATGAAATGGCACCAGTCCCGTGACTCTCACCCACACTACACCCTAAACTGCTTCCTCCCACAGAGAGGTCGTCGGAAGCTAAAACACTGTTTCTGTACCCTGTTGGTTCTTCGAGTTAGAATGCTAGCGATTAGACTTCCATGCAAAAGTAGGGCCGCTGTGCTAGCTAAATGAAACACACCGGGAGTCTTGTCTTGCCTTTGATGGGGCCTGAGTCTCACGCGTAAAGAGCTTTGGACTCCCTTGCAGTGCTCTCAGGCATGCGCACAACAAAATGCTTCCACCCTCAGGAGGGGCTGTTTTCAATGAAGCACAGATCCTCTACCGAGTTTTTCCTTCGAGTTAGGTGGCTGGCTTTCAGCCTCCACGCACAACCCGGGGCAATGCTACTAGCCCCATAACCATGATGTGATTTGTGAGCTGCCTTCGGTACCGACCTGTCTCTACCCCGATTTTCCGAAGTGGAACCAGTCCTGTGGCTCTCACCCAAACTAAACCCGAAACTTCTTCCTCCCACAGAGAGGTCATTGGAAGCTAAAACCCTGTTTCTGGACACTGTTGTTTGTTCGAGTAGAACCCTACTGATTAGACTTCAATGCAAAAGTAGGGCCGCTGTGCTAGCTTAGTCAAACACATGGGGAGTGTTGTTCTGCCTTTTGCTGGGGCCTGAGTTTCACTCGTGAAAAGGTTTGGAATCCCTTTCAGTGCTCTCACGCACGCACACAACAAAATGCTTCCGCCCTCAGTAGCGGCTGTTGTCGCTGAAGCACGGATTCTCTACCGAGGTTTCCTTCGTGTTAGGTGGCTGACTTTCAGCCTGCACGCTCCCCCGTGGCCACGCTCCTAGCCCCATAAACATGATGTGATTTGTGAGCTGCCTTCTGTTCCGGCCTGTCTCTACCCCGATTTTACGAAATGGAACCCATCCCCAGGCTCTCACACACAGTACACCCTAAACGGCTTCCTCCCACAGAGAGGTCGTCGGAAGCCAAAACCCTGTTTCTGTACACGGTTGTTTGTTCGAGTTAGAACCCTACCGATTAGACTTCAATGCAAAAGTAGGGCCGCAGTGCATGCTAGGTCAAACACACCGGGAGTCTTGTCCTGCCTTTTGGTGGGGCCTGAGTCTCATTCGTAAGAGCTTTAGACTCCCTGGCAGTGCTCTCACGCACGCACACAACAAAATGCTTCCACCCTCCGGAGCGGCTCTTTTTGCTGAAGCACGGATTCTCTAGCGAGTTTTTCCTTCGAGGTAGGTGGCTGAATTTCAGCCTGCACGCTCCCCTGGGGCACCGCTACTAGCCCCATAACCATGATGTGATTTGTGAGCTGCCTTCTGTACCGGCCTGTCTCTACCCCGATTTTACGAAATGGAACTCATCCCCAGGCTCTCACCCACAGTACACCCTAAACGGCTTCCTCCCACAGAGAGGTCGTCGGAAGATAAAACAGTGTTTCTGTACACTCTTGTTTCTTCGAGTTAGAATTCTAGCGATTCGACTTCTATGCAAAAGTAGGGCCGCTGTGCTAGCTAAATGAAACACACCGGGAGTCTTGTCTTGCCTTTGCTGGGGCCTGAGTCTCTCTCGTAATGAGCTTTGGACTCCCTTGCAGTGCTCTCAGGCATGCACACAACAAAATGCTTCCACCCTCAGGGGCGGCTGTTTTCAATAAGCACGGATTCTGTACCGAGTTTTTCCTTCGAGTTAGGTGGCTGGCTTTCAGGCTGCACGCACCCCCTGGGCAATGCTACTAGCCCCATAACCATGATTTGATTGGTGAGCTGCCATTTGTACGGGCCTGTCTCTACCCCGATTTTACAAAATGGAACAAGTCCCGTGACTCTCATCCACACTACACCCTAAACGGCTTCCACGCACAGGGAGGTCTTCGGAAGCTAAAACACTGTTTCTGTACACTGTTCTTTCTTCCAGTTGGAACGCTTGCGATTAGATTTCCATGCAAAAGTAGGGCCGCAGTGCTAGCTAAAACAAACACATGGGGAGTCTTGTCCTGCCTTTGGCTGGGGCCTGAGTCGCGCTCGTAAAAAGCTTCGTACTCCCTTGCAGTGCTCGCACCCACGCACACAACTAAAGGATTCCACCCTCAGGAGCGGCTGTTTTCAATGAAGCACAGATTCTCTACCGAGTTTTTCCTTCGAGATGGGTGGCTGAATATCAGCCTGCGCACTCCGCGGGGGCAACGCTACTAGCCCCATAACCATGATTTGATTTGTGAGCTGCCATTTGTACGGGCCTGTCTCTACCCCGATTTTACGAAATGGCACCAGTCCCGTGACTCTCACCCACACTACACCCTAAACTGCTTCCTCCCACAGAGAGGTCGTCGGAAGCTAAAACACTGTTTCTGTACCCTGTTGGTTCTTCGAGTTAGAATGCTAGCGATTAGACTTCCATGCAAAAGTAGGGCCGCTGTGCTAGCTAAATGAAACACACCGGGAGTCTTGTCTTGCCTTTGATGGGGCCTGAGTCTCACGCGTAAAGAGCTTTGGACTCCCTTGCAGTGCTCTCAGGCATGCGCACAACAAAATGCTTCCACCCTCAGGAGGGGCTGTTTTCAATGAAGCACAGATCCTCTACCGAGTTTTTCCTTCGAGTTAGGTGGCTGGCTTTCAGCCTCCACGCACAACCCGGGGCAATGCTACTAGCCCCATAACCATGATGTGATTTGTGAGCTGCCTTCGGTACCGACCTGTCTCTACCCCGATTTTCCGAAGTGGAACCAGTCCTGTGGCTCTCACCCAAACTAAACCCGAAACTTCTTCCTCCCACAGAGAGGTCATTGGAAGCTAAAACCCTGTTTCTGGACACTGTTGTTTGTTCGAGTAGAACCCTACTGATTAGACTTCAATGCAAAAGTAGGGCCGCTGTGCTAGCTTAGTCAAACACATGGGGAGTGTTGTTCTGCCTTTTGCTGGGGCCTGAGTTTCACTCGTGAAAAGGTTTGGAATCCCTTTCAGTGCTCTCACGCACGCACACAACAAAATGCTTCCGCCCTCAGTAGCGGCTGTTGTCGCTGAAGCACGGATTCTCTACCGAGGTTTCCTTCGTGTTAGGTGGCTGACTTTCAGCCTGCACGCTCCCCCGTGGCCACGCTCCTAGCCCCATAAACATGATGTGATTTGTGAGCTGCCTTCTGTTCCGGCCTGTCTCTACCCCGATTTTACGAAATGGAACCCATCCCCAGGCTCTCACACACAGTACACCCTAAACGGCTTCCTCCCACAGAGAGGTCGTCGGAAGCCAAAACCCTGTTTCTGTACACGGTTGTTTGTTCGAGTTAGAACCCTACCGATTAGACTTCAATGCAAAAGTAGGGCCGCAGTGCATGCTAGGTCAAACACACCGGGAGTCTTGTCCTGCCTTTTGGTGGGGCCTGAGTCTCATTCGTAAGAGCTTTAGACTCCCTGGCAGTGCTCTCACGCACGCACACAACAAAATGCTTCCACCCTCCGGAGCGGCTCTTTTTGCTGAAGCACGGATTCTCTAGCGAGTTTTTCCTTCGAGGTAGGTGGCTGAATTTCAGCCTGCACGCTCCCCTGGGGCACCGCTACTAGCCCCATAACCATGATGTGATTTGTGAGCTGCCTTCTGTACCGGCCTGTCTCTACCCCGATTTTACGAAATGGAACTCATCCCCAGGCTCTCACCCACAGTACACCCTAAACGGCTTCCTCCCACAGAGAGGTCGTCGGAAGATAAAACAGTGTTTCTGTACACTCTTGTTTCTTCGAGTTAGAATTCTAGCGATTCGACTTCTATGCAAAAGTAGGGCCGCTGTGCTAGCTAAATGAAACACACCGGGAGTCTTGTCTTGCCTTTGCTGGGGCCTGAGTCTCACTCGTAATGAGCTTTGGACTCCCTTGCAGTGCTCTCAGGCATGCACACAACAAAATGCTTCCACCCTCAGGGGCGGCTGTTTTCAATAAGCACGGATTCTGTACCGAGTTTTTCCTTCGAGTTAGGTGGCTGGCTTTCAGGCTGCACGCACCCCCTGGGCAATGCTACTAGCCCCATAACCATGATTTGATTGGTGAGCTGCCATTTGTACGGGCCTGTCTCTACCCCGATTTTACAAAATGGAACAAGTCCCGTGACTCTCATCCACACTACACCCTAAACGGCTTCCACGCACAGGGAGGTCTTCGGAAGCTAAAACACTGTTTCTGTACACTGTTCTTTCTTCCAGTTGGAACGCTTGCGATTAGATTTCCATGCAAAAGTAGGGCCGCAGTGCTAGCTAAAACAAACACATGGGGAGTCTTGTCCTGCCTTTGGCTGGGGCCTGAGTCGCGCTCGTAAAAAGCTTCGTACTCCCTTGCAGTGCTCGCACCCACGCACACAACTAAAGGATTCCACCCTCAGGAGCGGCTGTTTTCAATGAAGCACAGGTTCTCTACCGAGTTTTTCCTTCGAGATGGGTGGCTGAATATCAGCCTGCGCACTCCGCGGGGGCAACGCTACTAGCCCCATAACCATGATTTGATTTGTGAGCTGCCATTTGTACGGGCCTGTCTCTACCCCGATTTTACGAAATGGCACCAGTCCCGTGACTCTCACCCACACTACACCCTAAACTGCTTCCTCCCACAGAGAGGTCGTCGGAAGCTAAAACACTGTTTCTGTACCCTGTTGGTTCTTCGAGTTAGAATGCTAGCGATTAGACTTCCATGCAAAAGTAGGGCCGCTGTGCTAGCTAAATGAAACACACCGGGAGTCTTGTCTTGCCTTTGATGGGGCCTGAGTCTCACGCGTAAAGAGCTTTGGACTCCCTTGCAGTGCTCTCAGGCATGCGCACAACAAAATGCTTCCACCCTCAGGAGGGGCTGTTTTCAATGAAGCACAGATCCTCTACCGAGTTTTTCCTTCGAGTTAGGTGGCTGGCTTTCAGCCTCCACGCACAACCCGGGGCAATGCTACTAGCCCCATAACCATGATGTGATTTGTGAGCTGCCTTCGGTACCGACCTGTCTCTACCCCGATTTTCCGAAGTGGAACCAGTCCTGTGGCTCTCACCCAAACTAAACCCGAAACTTCTTCCTCCCACAGAGAGGTCATTGGAAGCTAAAACCCTGTTTCTGGACACTGTTGTTTGTTCGAGTAGAACCCTACTGATTAGACTTCAATGCAAAAGTAGGGCCGCTGTGCTAGCTTAGTCAAACACATGGGGAGTGTTGTTCTGCCTTTTGCTGGGGCCTGAGTTTCACTCGTGAAAAGGTTTGGAATCCCTTTCAGTGCTCTCACGCACGCACACAACAAAATGCTTCCGCCCTCAGTAGCGGCTGTTGTCGCTGAAGCACGGATTCTCTACCGAGGTTTCCTTCGTGTTAGGTGGCTGACTTTCAGCCTGCACGCTCCCCCGTGGCCACGCTCCTAGCCCCATAAACATGATGTGATTTGTGAGCTGCCTTCTGTTCCGGCCTGTCTCTACCCCGATTTTACGAAATGGAACCCATCCCCAGGCTCTCACACACAGTACACCCTAAACGGCTTCCTCCCACAGAGAGGTCGTCGGAAGCCAAAACCCTGTTTCTGTACACGGTTGTTTGTTCGAGTTAGAACCCTACCGATTAGACTTCAATGCAAAAGTAGGGCCGCAGTGCATGCTAGGTCAAACACACCGGGAGTCTTGTCCTGCCTTTTGGTGGGGCCTGAGTCTCATTCGTAAGAGCTTTAGACTCCCTGGCAGTGCTCTCACGCACGCACACAACAAAATGCTTCCACCCTCCGGAGCGGCTCTTTTTGCTGAAGCACGGATTCTCTAGCGAGTTTTTCCTTCGAGGTAGGTGGCTGAATTTCAGCCTGCACGCTCCCCTGGGGCACCGCTACTAGCCCCATAACCATGATGTGATTTGTGAGCTGCCTTCTGTACCGGCCTGTCTCTACCCCGATTTTACGAAATGGAACTCATCCCCAGGCTCTCACCCACAGTACACCCTAAACGGCTTCCTCCCACAGAGAGGTCGTCGGAAGATAAAACAGTGTTTCTGTACACTCTTGTTTCTTCGAGTTAGAATTCTAGCGATTCGACTTCTATGCAAAAGTAGGGCCGCTGTGCTAGCTAAATGAAACACACCGGGAGTCTTGTCTTGCCTTTGCTGGGGCCTGAGTCTCACTCGTAATGAGCTTTGGACTCCCTTGCAGTGCTCTCAGGCATGCACACAACAAAATGCTTCCACCCTCAGGGGCGGCTGTTTTCAATAAGCACGGATTCTGTACCGAGTTTTTCCTTCGAGTTAGGTGGCTGGCTTTCAGGCTGCACGCACCCCCTGGGCAATGCTACTAGCCCCATAACCATGATTTGATTGGTGAGCTGCCATTTGTACGGGCCTGTCTCTACCCCGATTTTACAAAATGGAACAAGTCCCGTGACTCTCATCCACACTACACCCTAAACGGCTTCCACGCACAGGGAGGTCTTCGGAAGCTAAAACACTGTTTCTGTACACTGTTCTTTCTTCCAGTTGGAACGCTTGCGATTAGATTTCCATGCAAAAGTAGGGCCGCAGTGCTAGCTAAAACAAACACATGGGGAGTCTTGTCCTGCCTTTGGCTGGGGCCTGAGTCGCGCTCGTAAAAAGCTTCGTACTCCCTTGCAGTGCTCGCACCCACGCACACAACTAAAGGATTCCACCCTCAGGAGCGGCTGTTTTCAATGAAGCACAGGTTCTCTACCGAGGTTTTCCTTCGAGATGGGTGGCTGAATATCAGCCTGCGCACTCCGCGGGGGCAACGCTACTAGCCCCATAACCATGATTTGATTTGTGAGCTGCCATTTGTACGGGCCTGTCTCTACCCCGATTTTACGAAATGGCACCAGTCCCGTGACTCTCACCCACACTACACCCTAAACTGCTTCCTCCCACAGAGAGGTCGTCGGAAGCTAAAACACTGTTTCTGTACCCTGTTGGTTCTTCGAGTTAGAATGCTAGCGATTAGACTTCCATGCAAAAGTAGGGCCGCTGTGCTAGCTAAATGAAACACACCGGGAGTCTTGTCTTGCCTTTGATGGGGCCTGAGTCTCACGCGTAAAGAGCTTTGGACTCCCTTGCAGTGCTCTCAGGCATGCGCACAACAAAATGCTTCCACCCTCAGGAGGGGCTGTTTTCAATGAAGCACAGATCCTCTACCGAGTTTTTCCTTCGAGTTAGGTGGCTGGCTTTCAGCCTCCACGCACAACCCGGGGCAATGCTACTAGCCCCATAACCATGATGTGATTTGTGAGCTGCCTTCGGTACCGACCTGTCTCTACCCCGATTTTCCGAAGTGGAACCAGTCCTGTGGCTCTCACCCAAACTAAACCCGAAACTTCTTCCTCCCACAGAGAGGTCATTGGAAGCTAAAACCCTGTTTCTGGACACTGTTGTTTGTTCGAGTAGAACCCTACTGATTAGACTTCAATGCAAAAGTAGGGCCGCTGTGCTAGCTTAGTCAAACACATGGGGAGTGTTGTTCTGCCTTTTGCTGGGGCCTGAGTTTCACTCGTGAAAAGGTTTGGAATCCCTTTCAGTGCTCTCACGCACGCACACAACAAAATGCTTCCGCCCTCAGTAGCGGCTGTTGTCGCTGAAGCACGGATTCTCTACCGAGGTTTCCTTCGTGTTAGGTGGCTGACTTTCAGCCTGCACGCTCCCCCGTGGCCACGCTCCTAGCCCCATAAACATGATGTGATTTGTGAGCTGCCTTCTGTTCCGGCCTGTCTCTACCCCGATTTTACGAAATGGAACCCATCCCCAGGCTCTCACACACAGTACACCCTAAACGGCTTCCTCCCACAGAGAGGTCGTCGGAAGCTAAAACCCTGTTTCTGTACACGGTTGTTTGTTCGAGTTAGAACCCTACCGATTAGACTTCAATGCAAAAGTAGGGCCGCAGTGCATGCTAGGTCAAACACACCGGGAGTCTTGTCCTGCCTTTTGGTGGGGCCTGAGTCTCATTCGTAAGAGCTTTAGACTCCCTGGCAGTGCTCTCACGCACGCACACAACAAAATGCTTCCACCCTCCGGAGCGGCTCTTTTTGCTGAAGCACGGATTCTCTAGCGAGTTTTTCCTTCGAGGTAGGTGGCTGAATTTCAGCCTGCACGCTCCCCTGGGGCACCGCTACTAGCCCCATAACCATGATGTGATTTGTGAGCTGCCTTCTGTACCGGCCTGTCTCTACCCCGATTTTACGAAATGGAACTCATCCCCAGGCTCTCACCCACAGTACACCCTAAACGGCTTCCTCCCACAGAGAGGTCGTCGGAAGATAAAACAGTGTTTCTGTACACTCTTGTTTCTTCGAGTTAGAATTCTAGCGATTCGACTTCTATGCAAAAGTAGGGCCGCTGTGCTAGCTAAATGAAACACACCGGGAGTCTTGTCTTGCCTTTGCTGGGGCCTGAGTCTCACTCGTAATGAGCTTTGGACTCCCTTGCAGTGCTCTCAGGCATGCACACAACAAAATGCTTCCACCCTCAGGGGCGGCTGTTTTCAATAAGCACGGATTCTGTACCGAGTTTTTCCTTCGAGTTAGGTGGCTGGCTTTCAGGCTGCACGCACCCCCTGGGCAATGCTACTAGCCCCATAACCATGATTTGATTGGTGAGCTGCCATTTGTACGGGCCTGTCTCTACCCCGATTTTACAAAATGGAACAAGTCCCGTGACTCTCATCCACACTACACCCTAAACGGCTTCCACGCACAGGGAGGTCTTCGGAAGCTAAAACACTGTTTCTGTACACTGTTCTTTCTTCCAGTTGGAACGCTTGCGATTAGATTTCCATGCAAAAGTAGGGCCGCGGTGCTAGCTAAAACAAACACATGGGGAGTCTTGTCCTGCCTTTGGCTGGGGCCTGAGTCGCGCTCGTAAAAAGCTTCGTACTCCCTTGCAGTGCTCGCACCCACGCACACAACTAAAGGATTCCACCCTCAGGAGCGGCTGTTTTCAATGAAGCACAGGTTCTCTACCGAGGTTTTCCTTCGAGATGGGTGGCTGAATATCAGCCTGCGCACTCCGCGGGGGCAACGCTACTAGCCCCATAACCATGATTTGATTTGTGAGCTGCCATTTGTACGGGCCTGTCTCTACCCCGATTTTACGAAATGGCACCAGTCCCGTGACTCTCACCCACACTACACCCTAAACTGCTTCCTCCCACAGAGAGGTCGTCGGAAGCTAAAACACTGTTTCTGTACCCTGTTGGTTCTTCGAGTTAGAATGCTAGCGATTAGACTTCCATGCAAAAGTAGGGCCGCTGTGCTAGCTAAATGAAACACACCGGGAGTCTTGTCTTGCCTTTGATGGGGCCTGAGTCTCACGCGTAAAGAGCTTTGGACTCCCTTGCAGTGCTCTCAGGCATGCGCACAACAAAATGCTTCCACCCTCAGGAGGGGCTGTTTTCAATGAAGCACAGATCCTCTACCGAGTTTTTCCTTCGAGTTAGGTGGCTGGCTTTCAGCCTCCACGCACAACCCGGGGCAATGCTACTAGCCCCATAACCATGATGTGATTTGTGAGCTGCCTTCGGTACCGACCTGTCTCTACCCCGATTTTCCGAAGTGGAACCAGTCCTGTGGCTCTCACCCAAACTAAACCCGAAACTTCTTCCTCCCACAGAGAGGTCATTGGAAGCTAAAACCCTGTTTCTGGACACTGTTGTTTGTTCGAGTAGAACCCTACTGATTAGACTTCAATGCAAAAGTAGGGCCGCTGTGCTAGCTTAGTCAAACACATGGGGAGTGTTGTTCTGCCTTTTGCTGGGGCCTGAGTTTCACTCGTGAAAAGGTTTGGAATCCCTTTCAGTGCTCTCACGCACGCACACAACAAAATGCTTCCGCCCTCAGTAGCGGCTGTTGTCGCTGAAGCACGGATTCTCTACCGAGGTTTCCTTCGTGTTAGGTGGCTGACTTTCAGCCTGCACGCTCCCCCGTGGCCACGCTCCTAGCCCCATAAACATGATGTGATTTGTGAGCTGCCTTCTGTTCCGGCCTGTCTCTACCCCGATTTTACGAAATGGAACCTATCCCCAGGCTCTCACACACAGTACACCCTAAACGGCTTCCTCCCACAGAGAGGTCGTCGGAAGCTAAAACCCTGTTTCTGTACACGGTTGTTTGTTCGAGTTAGAACCCTACCGATTAGACTTCAATGCAAAAGTAGGGCCGCAGTGCATGCTAGGTCAAACACACCGGGAGTCTTGTCCTGCCTTTTGGTGGGGCCTGAGTCTCATTCGTAAGAGCTTTAGACTCCCTGGCAGTGCTCTCACGCACGCACACAACAAAATGCTTCCACCCTCCGGAGCGGCTGTTTTTGCTGAAGCACGGATTCTCTAGCGAGTTTTTCCTTCGAGGTAGGTGGCTGAATTTCAGCCTGCACGCTCCCCTGGGGCAACGCTACTA